>NC_052504.1:93782970-93859197 GCF_014356525.2 Nilaparvata lugens
AGAGTGTCCCACCAAGGTTGTGACACCTTGACCATAGATTTTACTCGACATTTCTGACAAAAAATGTTTTGTAAACTTTTCTCCTATCGACCTTAGTTTTCGAGATATATCGATTTTTCGATATTTTCAGAATATGCCTACTTCCGGTCATTAAATACTCAATAACTCGAAAACTACTGGTCGAATTTCAATTTCAAGGGTACTGTTAGAAAGAAGAAAAAAATTCAAACAAGATTAATGTAATTTTATCTGTTGTTAGGTATTTTTTAGTTTTTTATTACGGTTTAAACTTAAAAAAATGCTATTCTTCAAATTCAAAGTCAAATTTCAAACCGATTTTTCTCCGGGTGATTATAGGGGTTTCATTACTTCGAAAACCTCTCCATTCCATAAGCTTTCGAATGAGTATAAATTCGAAAAGTTAAGTTCCATATAAAGTGTTCAAAACTGCTAATATCTGGAATGACACCTTTAAAATGAGGAAATTCACAAACAGCATGCATCAAGTGGTGATCCTAAAGGGTGGAATCACCTGATTATTGCATTATTTTCTGTAGCATAGCCTAAATCCTATATAAAATATAATCAATAATTTTACAAGATCCAACAAAATTTATTCATAGAATAATAATTCAAGTAGATGACAGAATTAAAAAAAAACTGATGGCTTCATTCAGATGGTAATCAAGTTACATATCATACTCACTGCTTACAGGAATTCAAAATAACCTCCATTTCTGTTTATACAACTCTGCTGCGTCTCATCAAGCTTCGAGTTGCCCGTCTCACTTCGTTGGGCCGTGTCTTCATTACTTAAAAACGTCAATCAAATTCTGAGAATCAGTTCCTCCCTGGTCTCTACAGGTTCTCTATAAACTTTACTTTCCACAACCCCCCAAAAGTAGATGTCTATTGGAAAGAGATCAGGTGGCCAACTTACGGGTCCACCTCGGCCAATCCACCGTCCAGCATAATTGTTATCAAGCCACCCACGGACGTTCCTAGCATAATGAGGGAATGAGGGAGGCAGCCATCCAACTGGAGCCTCATATTCTGCCTCAAATTGAGAGGCAAGTCTTCCATCAATTCGTAAAGCTCATCGACCAGGAAGTCCATATAAACTTCACCATTTATACTTGCAGGGAAAATGTAAGGTCCATGTATGTGTATTGTGGAAATTTACAGCACCAGTTCTTGTGAACGCACTTTTATCTGTGATCTTTCAATAATATGTTTGAAACACAATCTTGTGCTAAGATCCAACGGCAAAACAGCATCCTTGAAACAGTATCAGGTTCATTCAACTCTTGAACTGGGTATCATGAAAGGTTCGTAAGTTATTCTTCTTCGATATTCTTTGAACTATTCTTGAAACATCCAACATCCCAGCTGCCCACCGGATGCTGCTCGAAATACTTTAGAACAAGATTCTCAAAAGCTTCAGAAATTAAGACGGGCCTCTTGTACCTTGAAACTGATCCTAGACCCTTACCATCTTGACATCTTTCAATCTTAAAAACGTGTCATGAGATGTGTGTTTTCGGTCAGGAAAACGTTTCCTGTATACTCTCTCTGCCTCTCTTGAATTATTACATCCACACTCTCCATACAACAATAACATGTTCAAGTACTCAAACAAGGTAAATTTCATGATAATGAATGCGAACACTTATCTACTAGACAAAGTTGATACATATCATGCCAATTAACTGGAAAGCACACTGAAAACTATACTGAAAATAGGCTGAAACATACTCTTCTTGTTATTTTATTCAGGACTTATGGTACAGGAAATAATGCAAGTTATTGAAAAAGTCATATCATTGTAAAATTTCAAATGTTGATTAAAACTTGTGAATATTGTCAGAGATAAATCAGGTGATTTCACCCCTTTAGGATCACCACTTGATGCATGCTGTTTGTGAATTTCCTCATTTTAAAAGTGTTCATTCCAGATATTAGCAGTTTTGAACACTTTATCATGGAACTTACCTTTTCGAATTTATACCCATTCGAAAGCTTATGGAATGGAGAGGTTTTCGAAGTAATAAAACCCGGACAAAAATTGGTTTGAAATTTGACTTTGAATTTGAAGAATAGCATTTTTTTAAGTTTAAGCCCTAATAAAAAACTAAAAAATACCTAACAACAGATAAAATTACATTTATCTTGTTTGAAATGTTTTCTTCTTTCTAACAATACCCTTGAAATTGAAATTCGACCAGTAGTTTTCGAGTTATTGAGTAATTAATGACCGGAAGTAGGCATATTCTGAAAATATCGAAAAATCGATATATCTCGAAAACTAAGGTCGATAGGAAAACAAATTACTAAACATTTTTTGTCAGAAATGCTGTGAGGAATCTGTGGTCAACGGCTGTTACAACCTTGGTGGGACACCCTGTATATCCATATCTAGCCAATGCTTTGGCGCAGAGCACCAGTGTCATTCAAATATTTGAGGAATTCTTAAAGAAAACAAAACTAAATCTTTTTACAGGGTTTCCAAGGTCCCAATTTATCGGGGAGGTGGCCGAAAGAAGCTGAACTTTCTTAAGTGGATGGAGAAAAGTTTTCTAATGTCAAATTCTACATATTCCACTTTTTTACGTAGTCATCCTTGATTGAAATGTAGAGCTTCAGTCCATTAATACCCAAGAAAATTCATACTGGAAAATTAAACTGCTTTACCCTCTTTGTTCGTTGTTGCAACAAAATGCATCGGAAACTCTTCTTCACTTGCTCTTTGGCGCTACAGCTCATTCAGAGCCTTGACCTCCTTCAAAAAGCCTCTCCATTCGTCTCTATCGGCAGCCTTACGTGTCCATCACCTGACACTCAGCTTCCTAATGTCGTCCTCCACATCCTCCAGCCAACGCTTTCTCGGACGTCCTCTCAGCCTTCTCCCTCATGGGTTGTTCCTGAAGACCTTTTTTACAAATCTTGAGCCACTCAACGTGTCCCAGTCAAATCAAACGCCTCAGTTTTATCTCGTCAACAATTTGACATTTCTGGTACAGATATTTAAATATTTCGAAATAATCAGCTACATTACAATCTACTGTTAACAAAATCCATCGAGAATTATGGAAGGAATCAGTTCGTGAACAGAATTTAACGAAACGAACGTCTTTGAGAACAGTATTGAAGTACATTATATCCGACTAAGCCATGAAAATTATTTAAAAAATATGAAAACACATTAATAAACCAGTCCCTTCATAAATATTGTATTCTCATCCCCCATTAACTGAGAAGTTCTCCTCTTTTCCATTGCTTTAGACTTGAAAAGTCTTCTTCTTTCACTTGTCTTACATCGTATTTTATTCTCTCTCCATATTTTTGTTAAACTTTCAAATCCACCTCCTCTTCTCCATTTTTTCTTCTTCTCCTCCTCTTCCACCTTTTCTCCACTTCATTATTATTCTACACCCTTTCCTTCAATAACTGTTCTTTCTCTCGAATCAGTTTCTTATCCTCTTCAAAAGTGCGACTTCCACTACTCCCAGGTATAATATAAAGACAATCATCCTATTCTATTCTACCTCATACTTTAACTGTCTTTCTCTCTTCACTCCTCCCTACCTTCCTCTTCCAATTCCCTTTTCTTATACTCACGTTCTCTCTCCTCACTCCCTAAAGCCATTCTTCTTCACATTTCCCAAAATTATCGGCTACATTACAATCTTTGAAATGTGAAATTTATTTATTTGCCAAATAATTTACAGACATTTCTACAATCATAAAATAATAACAATTATAAAGTTAACAAAAGTACAACATTTTAGAAGTATACAGTACAATATATTACTATATATCTAAGTGAAGTGTTATAGTTTTAACTCCATTGAGAATTTACGGAAAAACCATTTCATCAATCATTCACTCCCAAAATTCATTCTTAATTTGCACTACTCTTCTCTTCTACCTCATACTTCCACTGTCGTTCTCTCTTCACTCCCTTCTCTCTCTCTACCTCTCTCTTCGTAATCCCTTTTCTTATACTCTCGTTCTCTTTCTCACTCCCTAAAACCATTCCTCATCCTCTTCTGTCCCTCTCTGCAGAGTAATCCCTCAGCAGAACCAGCACTATTGAGTCCCTTCCAGGCAAATAGACGCGCCCCTTGCTATTTCTCTCGCGAATCTCCCCGAGCAAATCTCTCCTTGTTAAAAGCAGAGAGTAATTGCTCGCCTACCCCCATCGCTGGCGGCTTTTGCTCTTTACTCCCTGTTTCCTTGGTTCCCTTGATTTCTTTTCTGTTACTCTATCCCTACTCAGTCATCCCTTCCCACTATGTTCCTCTCTGCTCCTCCTCTTCACCAATGTTAGTCTCTTCCTTCACTGTAAGACATCTTCTTCTTGTTCTTGTTCTTGTTGTTGTTGTTGTTGTTGTTGTTGTTGTTCTTCTTCTTCTTCTTCTTCTTCTTCTTCTTCTTCTTCTTCTTCTTCTTCTTCTTCTTCTTCTTCTTCTTCTTCTTCTTCGTCTTCTTCTTCTTCTTCTTCTTCTTCTTCTTGTTCTCTTCTTTTTCCTTCGTCTTCTTACCCCTCCTCCTCCTCCTCCTCCTCCTCCTCCTCCCCTCCTCCTCCTCCTCCTCCTCCTCCTCCTCCACTCCACCTCCTCCTCCTCCTCCTCCTTCTCCACCACTTCCACCCTCCCCTCCTCACACTTGTACTCCTCTGCTTCTACTTCTCCCCCTACTCACCCTTCCACTCCTCCTCCTTCCCACCTCCTCCTTCTCCACCACCTCCACCACCTCTTCCTACTCCTCCTCCTGTCCTTCTTCTTCATCATTCTACCCCTCCCCCTCCTCATCATCATTATCCTCCTTCTCATCTCCCACCCCTTCCTACTCCTTTACGGAGGAATGTAGGGGATTCCTCTCCCTCACACTCCAGCTCCTCATCACACTCATCCCCCTCCTACCACCCCTTCAACTACTCCTCCTCCTCCCACTACTCTCCTACTCCTCCTCCTCCTCTTCATCATCCTCCTACTCATCCTCCTCCTACTGCTTTTCCTTCTACTTCTGCTCTGTCACAGGTCACTCACTGTATCCCTAAAAGCAATCATCGAACTACCCCCAGAGTTTTCTAGAGCATTCTTGACATCCGGTACCTAACTACTACAATACAATATAATATAATAATAAAAAAGGAAAATGGGAGCTGTTATTCTTGAAATGAATATGATATGAAACATTGAAACTAGTTGTTTTAATTTGTGTTTTAATCTGTTATTCTATATTAAAAACTTTTTAAAAAAGGGTACTATGATGCTATTTTATAAATAAAAGGAAGCTGTTATTTTTGGTCAAGTAAGCACTCACTGATTCCAATTAGGATATTTTTTTCCTTTTAGGATTTTGGAAGGATCCAACTATCCGCCTCTTCTACATCATACTCTGAATTAATTAACAACACTGCATATCCATCCTTTGCGTTATATCCTATCTATTATTATAGGACTATTGAATGGAGCATTATTTTTTAATGATGAGGAATTATTTAAATGATGATATTCGCAGAGAGCTAAATATATAATATAGTATGAATGAGAGTGTAGTGTTGTACTGTCACGTGAAAAAATGACAGTAGAAAGAGTTCCATTAGAAATATATAATGAACACACTTTTTCTCTATGTATTTAACACGACATGCAGTCAAAATTTAAGTAAATAATCAGACTCATCCCTCACTGACTGTGGTACTTTCGACCGTCTCGCGATCATTTTTTTCACCAGTGACGACCGGAAATGATTTGTTGATTAGGATGAACACATGATTTTATTATATAATCAAAAAGTTTGTTTGGTTTGAAATGAGTGTTAATTGAAATCTATATATATATATATATAAAAGCGAAATGGCACTCACTCACTGACTGATGACTGACTGACTCACTCACTCACTCACTCACTCGCAGAACTAAAAATCTATGGACCAAAAACGTTCAAATTTGGTAGGTATGTTCAGTTGGCCCTTTAGAGGCGCACTAAGAATCTTTTGGCAATATTTCAACTCTAAGGGTTGTTTTTAAGGGTTTAAAGTTGTCTTTTAGCATGTATATTCTTCTTCTCCAATCTCTTAATATAATTGAAATTTCCATATCATATGTACTATAGAACTATAATCTAGATAGAGTACCTCTTCGAAACAGTTGTTAACTGGCAACTAATAATAATTTTGTCAGGTTGGCATTAAGTTGAGTTGACTTTGTTAGATTGGTACCAAGTTGAAGATTTAAATGCATTTATCGCGGAAAAATTGATTAAGCACTGCTACTTCAATCCTGGGAATATTATATTACTAGCAGTCAGGCTCGCTTCGCTCTACATATCCGTTTAGCCAGCCGTTTAGTCTGGACCCCCGACTGAATTGTCCTAATATATGATAAAAATGCTGAAATGAAAAATGCAGGCGAGCGAAGCGAGCCTGCTGATCTTATACATGGACGATCCAGTCAGGGGTCCAGGGGGCGGAGCCCCCTGGCCAGATGGATATGGCGAGCGAAGCGAGCCTGACGGCTAGTGTAATATATAATCATCATCGAAAAGATATTTTTACTCTATATTGTAAATATTATTGTAGCCAAATTGATAGGTTATACTAGCTTTTGAAAGTCGGACCAGGCATTGTAGCCTAAGCCTTGAATGCAAGAAGAAATATGAATATTTAAGCTAAGTAATTTCAACTGGGCACCATCTTCAATACGAATGAATGCCTTGATACAAACACAAAAAGCCTTGATACAAAAGAATGTATGCCTTGATACTGAACTTTTCGTTATAGATGGGACTCAATGCCTTTTGAAACACGGCAGAGATTCAAACACACATTGAAATTGATGAATATGGAAATTAAAGATATTGCCTGAAAGCCCGGAAATAAATAGGTTGTTCATTGAATTATTACTGATTCACAGCCCAAGAAGAGAAAATCTTCAGAAATAATTTAAATATAAGTAAACCCATCAATTATCAACTTGAGAAGTGACAAGAAATCGAACATGAGATATCTAGATAATGTGGAAAACACATTCTTCAGCACTAGTGTTGAATTTCTATTTGAGATTCTAGATTGCTGCTTCATTGAAATGAAATTCTCAAGTGTCAATATGATAATTGGTTATGACTAATGCACTAGAATAGAGTATTGTTTGATTGATTCCGGGTCATTGATCCGACTTGAAACTGTTTGGTAAAGTAGTCACTTCATCGAATTGAATTGAACATCACGGATTCTACCAACACACAATAGATCGATTATGAAATGTTTGATGATTAAAAGTTTCATTGATACACTTGCACAATATAGCTAATAGAGAAATACATTATTCAGTTATCATCACCAGAGCCTCTCTAAGGTGCGTACAGGTTTCTGAGCAACAAACACGCATTAAATGAGCGTATTCATTAACAACTGTATGATTTCATTTAACTGTATTCTTACTGTATTTAACTGTATTCATCCAACTGTATTCAGTTTGATGATTAAAAGTTTTATTGATACACTTGCATGATGTAGCTATTAGAAAATGACAGCTATCCTTATCAGAGCCTCTCTATTAAGGTGCATACATATTTATGAGCCACGAACACGCATTAAATGCGCGTGTTCTTCAACTTAATGACTTCTTTCAACTGTATTCTTCTTAGTGAAAACTGTTTATGATCAAGAATACATTGATAGCTGCATAAATTATTCGTCTGTCAATTGAAAATAACTTGCTGAACTAACAAAAATGTTTTGTCTATTTTACTATATTGTTCTTCTTGATGTTCTTTAACTGTATGACTTCCTTTAACTGTCCTTTAACGTAACTTTTCCTCAATCAAAACAGTTTATGATTAGGAATACATTAATAGCTGCATAAATTATTCGTCTGTCGATTGAAAATAACATGCTGAACTAACAAAAATGTTTTGTCAATTATACTATATTGTTCTTCTTAATGTTCTTCAACTGTATGACTTCCTTTAACTGTCCTTTAACCTAACTTTTTCTTAATAAAAAAAAGTTTATGATTAGGAATACATTGTTAGTTGCATAAATTATTAGTTTGTCAATTGAAAATAACTTGCTGAGCTAACAAAAATGTTTTGTCTATTTTACTATATTGTTCTTCTAATGTTCTTCAAGTGTATGACTTCCTTTTAATGTACAATTTTTCTTAATCAAACCTGTTTATGATGAGGAATTCATTAGGAGCTGCATAAATTATTAGTTTGTGATTTCAAAAGAAGAATATACTGAACTTAAAACAACATTATTTGTCTATTCCACCATTTGTTTCAATAATTAGTGGTCAGTTCCAGTTACTACAAGACTATGTGTTACGTTATCTAAATTTGGGAGAGGAATAGAACAAGGTTTCCGTATTTTTCCTCTCCGAATTGAAATTGAAATTGTAATTTATTTGCCAAATAATTTTACAGACATGAATCTACAATCACAAAATAATAAAGTTAACAAAAGTACAACATTTTAGAAGTATACAGTACAATAATAAAATTAACAATATTATAAGTAAATAAATTTATTTACTGAAGTATCACGTATATCTTATATCTTATATCGTATATACTTACGTTTATCATTATTTACGCGAGTATCAGTTATCATTTCGATAATGTACTTATTGTAAAAAATGAATTCATAAACATTTCATGATAAGCAAAACTGAAATAATTTTCAATTTCAAATATGAAAGGTTAAAAATTGGGAAGTCCGATTTGCGTCAAATCTGCAAAAGTGTAGAAACCAATCCGAAAAAACGTCTTGTTTGTAGTACCGTATATTTTATTTTCCTCACATCAAGAAAATAATACATTTCAATCAGGAAGTGTTTTCACAAGTCAAGTCCGGGCCATAGTTATCATACAGAGTTCCGATCCCACACAAGTCCGATATTTGTGTGGGGTGGAGGGGTGGTTGTAGGACAGATCGCATGTGTGGCATGCACCAATCCAGGTCTTTGTCATCACTGTTCATAAATATTATAGACGACGTTTTAAATTATAGAATGACGTTTTTATTTGTTGAGGTGACGAAGTTTGGACAGCATGTCCACTCTTCCACAAAACTACATTAGTTATGGTCTTTACACAATAAAACTATGTGATCGGATGAGAGTGGGATCTGAAAGCTGCAAGATACTTGTTGCCCAGGTGAATTAACAAGTGGAGTAAAGGAGTATAAAATAGTTATTTGTATATCTAGAGTGGAAAGTACTGTTTTTTCTTCCTGAGGGAAAAGTTTGAAGCCCGAGGCGAAGCCGAGGGCAACAATTTTCCTATGGAGAAAATATATTTTTCACTCGTGATATACACAACATTTTTCCTCCACCTACATTTTTATAAAAACTGCAAATAAAATAATTTTTAAAAACGTACTTGACCAAACAGTGTGATACAACATAATCTAAAAATCTGGTGTGGTACACTCACACAACTTTCCTTCCTCATTGAACTGGGAGCCTCATTCTTAAACGATAATAATTTAGAGAAATAACATAATGACGATTGGCGGCAACATAATTATTTGAAACTACGATCGGACTACTGTATATGTGTGTATATAATTATTGTTTTCAGAGTACTTTTTCCTTTGTGTAAATTGTGAAATCCGATGATTTTTTAAAAGTCGTCAAAAAGCTGTTCTACAGATGAAATATCTCGACTATGTGTTATTTTTATAGACTGCTCTACCTACCTACCTCATGCACGAGAAGGAGGTTACAAGTACATTTCTCAAGGATGGGGTGAACCCCATTAGTTTCCCAGAGAGGAGACTCATGCCAGTTGATGGGGCTGATAAATAACTATACGGAGTATGAATTTGAAATAAATCAGTCGAGTAATTTTTGAGAAAATCGTGAAAAACATGGTTTTTCAGTAATTATCCGCCATTTTTCTCGAGAATATTACGCAGCTCCTGCAATTTTCCTAGAAATAAGACTCATGTCAGTTGATAGGGCTTATAAATAGCTATCCATGGTATAAATTTGAAGAAAATCGTTAGAGCCGTTTTCGAGAAAATCGTGAAAAACATGGCTTTTTAGTAATTATCTGCCATTTTTCTCGATAATATTACGCAGCTCCTGCAATTTTCCCAGGAATGAGACTCATGTCAGTTGATAGGGCTTATAAATAGCTATCCATGGTATAAATTTAAAGAAAATCGTTAGAGCCGTTTTTGAGAAAATCGTGAAAAACATGGTTTTTTAGTTATTATCCGCCATTTTTTCCGCCATCTTGAATTGAATTTTATTGAATTTCTTATAGTCGGGTCCTCATGGTATAAGGACCTTAAGTTTAAAATTTCAAGTCAATCGGTTAATTAGGAATGGAGTTATCGTGTTCACAGACATACACACATACACACATACACACACACACACACATACACACACACACACACACACACACAGACCAACACCCAAAAATCATGTTTTTGGACTCAGGGGACCTTGAAACGTATAGAAAACTTGAAATTGGGGTACCTTAATTTTTTTTGGAAAGCAATACTTTCCTTACCTATGGTAGTAGGGCAAGGAAAGTAAAAAGTGAACAGAAACAGCTTGTAATCACAGTTCTCCGCCGACAGCGCTATGCGCTATTGTTGGCAAAAAGTTGTTACAACAATGGCCGCCACAACTACAGCTATAATGAAGTTCCCGTTTCAAATTTGATTAGTTAATGAAGAATATTCGTTGGCTGGTATTTTTAATAACATGGAATTAAAAAAAAAATATACATAGTAAGAAGTAAATTCGTATGGCTTTTGTTGGTGGGGAGTCCCTTGTGGGAAGGTCCCACCGCCTGAATTTTGAGCCATCAATGGGCCTTACGACTGTCACACTTCAGCCGGGACAGACAATTAACGTGCCCATCCTATAACACTGGATACATTTCTTTAGTATAGTGATATGAAGTTTGTAATAATTTTAGCATACAAACATGAATTTCATATATTGATCATATGTCTGGTTGAGGTATTGAATTTAGTTGGTTCAATGACTACTCTATAAATGCTTCCTAATCTGAGCTTAAACATTCTAACCTATTTCAAATGTACGTTTTTAAAATAGAGATGCTCCCCATGTTATTTAAATGGAGTCACTTTTCCTCCCTAGGGAGTTTTTCTGTTTTTTAGTTCCGAGAGCGAAAAAGTGACACTTTAGTATTATGTTTCAGGGAGTAAAGTAAGTAGGCTACTTTAGACAGTAAGTGGAGGAAAACGTTTTTACAGAGCCCTGAAGTTTAAAATACACAGGTCACAAGTGAATTGCACTTGCATGAAGTCACGTGGTCGAGTGCATTTTGGTGCATTTTTGTGGTGCCCGTTGCAGTGGTGCTCAATCACTGTACAACCCCTACCATGCGCATAAACAGCGTAATGTTACTTGCAGTGCGCATGGTGCATCTCTACAAGTAGTCGAGTCAGTCAAGTTATTGATCAGCTGTGAGTGACGTCACCCAGCCAGCCACCCACTCTTACCCACATCACCCACCTTCACCCACACCAAAACCCACCCTTAAACCTTCTATCATTCATCCCCACAACTAAACTGTCGTCAGCAATATTGCACTTCCGTCTTCTCCACCTCCTCTGGCCACCCCTCTCGTCATCATCTCTCAACCCCCTCCACTCTAATTTCCCCTCTCACTACCCCTCAAAACCACCTCCTCTTTCCGTTCCCCTCGATATCAACCCATCCTTATCACAAATGCAGTTCCTGACAGGGGCAAAGCGTAAAACTAAATACCATCTGACGGCTCACCCCTAGCGTTTCTACTATTCAACCCCCTGCTAATATTTGATAATAGTATTGTATTGATTGACTGGCCGATAATTGATTTAAGATTTAATTCATTAGGTTTAATATCGGGGGCCAAGCTTCACACTGGAAGACAAAAGCATAAAAAATGTATTACAAAAGAAGAAATTATAACATTCATAGTTCATACAAAAATATTCCATCTAATCACAGTAATTGAGGTTAATTTCCAGAGGAATGCAAAAATTTCCCTCAGAAAGGCCCGGTTGCACAAAAGCCGGTTAAATTTTAATCCTGATTAATTTCACTTGAACCAAATCAGAGAAAACCATTTCAAAAAGATGGTTCTACTGGAATTAATCAGGATTGAAAATAACCCGGCTTTTTTGCACTAAATACCTGATTGAATGATTACAAAAGTTCAACAGCTGAGTAATAATTTTGACACATCCCACACACATGAACTCGCTCACTCACTTCCATCATCAACAGACGACGAAATGATTATTTTCAGCTGTTTTTCCAAGGATGAATAATAATTATCGTTTTAATGTCCTTCAGCGTGTTTTCCCAGAGATGAGACCTAGTGCAATCGAATTTTTATATTATAAACCTACTATGTTCTGAATTTCGTGAGAATCGTTAGAGCCGTATTCGAGATTCGTTGAAATACAAACATATAAACATCCAAACATCTAAACATCTAAACATCTCAACATCTTAACATCCAAACATTTAAACATCTAAACATCTCAACATCTTAACATCCAAACATTTAAACATCTAAACATATAATCATATAATAATAAACATATATCGTGTCTGAAATAAGAGAATCATGTTTTTGGAATCAGGGGACCTTCAAATGTATAGAAAACTTAATATAGGGTACCTTAATTTTTTTTGGAAAGCAATACTTTCCTTACCTATGGTAATAGGGCAAGGAAAGTAACAATATTAAAGGTACTAGTAATTCTGTGTAATTAGACTTTTAGGGCTGGTTTCCGAGCTCGGGATTTGGCTGCGTTCTGGAATTAGCCAACCAGCTAGAGCCAGAAAATTGGCTTTCTGAAACGGGGCGTAGTCGTAGTCATTGTCATAGTCAAGTTTGAATTAAACTTCGAAAAATTAGAAAATTGAACACAAAATAAAATGAGGAGAAAATAGTGTAAAGTTACAGCTATTTTGAATTATTTAGGAATGTTTAATTTCAGGTGGTGATGCAAACGAACTCTGTGAAGAGTATAAGTGTCTTGGCAGTGTTATAACCTCAGAAGGTAATTCAAGAAGAGAGATCACCAATAGAATTGGGCAGGCTAGGCATTCTACACAGAGACTAAATTCTATGCTCTGGTCCAAAAGCATTAAGAGCAGTATCAAAGTTAGAGTTTACAACTCCATTGTACAGAGCATTCTGATATATGGCTCAGAAACATGGGGAATGACAAAAAGGGACAGCCAGAGACTGAACGCAGTAGAAATGGATTATCTTCGAAGGAGTTGCTGTGTATCTCGGATGGATCGGGTCAGGAATTTGGAGATCAGGGAAAGAGTCGGGAAGCAGATTTCAACAGTGGATGAGATCAAAAGAAGGCGCCTTGTATGGATGGGACACATGCAAAGAATGGATGATGAACGGTGGCCCAAAAGGATATTGAATTGGAATCCACCAGGAAGAATAAAGAGGGGAAGACCACCTGAAGTGAGGAGTGACATGCGCGAGAGGAATTTGGCAGAGGGAGATTGGATGGATAGAGTGAGATCGCATGTGGGATGCAAGAGACGGCTTGAGCTGTAAATTGAACTCGCGATATATATTACAAATTCAAGGAAAAACTATTCCAATTATAGAAATGAGTAAATAAAAACTGTAACTACACCCCGTTTTGGAAAGCCAATTTTCTGACTCCAGCTGTTTAAAGTCTAGAACTTAGCTGAATCCCGAGCTCGGAAACCGGTCCTATTCGTTTTGTGTACAAAGTTTGTATTGAAATTACATGGTTGAACTTATGAATATCATAGAGTGTGGATGTGTTGGGAAGTACCATAGACGAATATTATTGATAGGCATATCTCATGCTATTATTGGTAACTTATTGTATCCTATACTATGTTTTCCACGTGATAGTACTGTATCTATCAAACTTTTCTACTACTGTACTATACACAGGCCCGTATGCTCAACAGTAGTTTGAACAGTAGTTTACAAGTGAGCTGATAGTAGTTTGATAAGTTTGATAAACCATCAGCTGATAGCCCACAATAATTGTAACACGTTGTAAAAATCGACCATACATGATGTAAGCCTGGATTATTCAAGTGTTGGGTTAAACTACTAATTATTGAGCATACGAGACTTACTAAAATAAATCACTGCAAACTCCCAAAACAAGTCACAAGTCACCAACCAAAAAACGACCTACCATTCCATTGGAATGTGTGCTGCCATCTATAGGAATGTGCGGAAAGCTTTTAAGGGGAGCGAACTCCAAGTGACTCTGTGGAGGTGTCCCCTTCGATCTGTACATACGCTGTTCTAAACTTGAGCATTAGGCTATATAAGTTATGTAAATTTATATATATTTTTTGTTCTGACTGGCTTGTTATACGAAGAATTTTTTATAATTGACGCATTCATGTACATTTTATGTATGTAGCCTATGTATGTTTGAATAAAGATGATTAATTGATTCAAAAAGTTACCAATCAAGAGGTTCTCAGGAGAATGAATAAAGAACCGGAGCTCCTGAATAACATTAAAAGTAGAAAACTCCAATACCTCGGCCACATTATGAGGAATAGCTCAAGATACAGACTCTTGCAAGAGATCCTTCAAGGAAAAATCAACGGAAAAAGGGGACCTGGCAGAAGGAGAATTTCATGGCTGGCAAATCTGAGGCTATGGTTTCACCAGTCATCTGCAGAGCTGTTCCGTAGCGCCGTCGACAAAATCAGGATAGCCATTATGATCGCCAACATCCGAAACGGAGCAGGCACGTGAAGAAGAAGAATTGATTCAACTTATACACAGATTAATCTTAGGGATCAAATAATAATTGATAATACGTAACATAATCAGAAGTTCTAATGGTGAATCTACAAGGATGCAGTGTCGGCAATCACAGTTGACTCACTATCAATTTGGTGAAAACCCTCAACATTTTCTTGCAGTTCAATCTTGAATATTGATTAAATAGAATAGAATATTGGATTTCCAAAACAAAATGTATATTAGAGGATGGAATTTGAATGAAATGACTAGAATTTGAACTGCAACAAAATCAATGCCCTGTTGCCTTATGAATCCTTAATTTCACTGCACGGTGGTAAATCCAAATGTACGGTGATAATCATTCTGCCAGCTTCATACAGTTTTTTATACTACTCGTAACTTTTCTTGAAACTAGACTCGTTCATTGGAGATTGAAAAGTTTGAGACTAGTCCGTTTCAATCCACTTTTTTGAATACTGTTAGTAATTATTGTACTATTATATTTTATTCAATTATTTATTTATTTGTTATCATTTTACTAATAGTACTCAAATAGTCACGAAAGCGTCTATTCTTTGTCTACAAGAAACATGGAGAAGGGACTCGTTCTCAAAGAAAGTATTTAGTATTTATTAGTATTATAATATACTATTCTTGACTCGTTCCCACCACACCAGCAGCCATCAGCTACTAATCGGGAGATTTTCTTTGGTCCGATATGTAATCAATTTCAAAGTTATAAAGTTATAATAACTCGAAATAATTCATTAGCCCTTCTACTTTTAAGACTTTTCCTCATTTTGGGAGTACTTTGACGGCATCTACCAGAAATCGTATACAATCACTTCTTCATACAGCTAGCTAGATATGCTTGAAAAATGGAAACAGTTTTGGTGGAAACGTTTGAAAAATAGTGTTATATTAAATAGTGTTATAATAAATATATTATGATAGAACGATAGTAAAAAGAAAAGAGAGTATAGGTCTACAATATTCTTAGCATGGATAGAGCATAGAATCATAACAAATAATAACAAAATCATATGACAGTCATTGAGATTCAGATTGTAAGCACGCCTTCAAGCTCATCTCTTCTGATTGGTCATTATTTTTCAGCTCCTTGATTGGTCAACATCCAATCGAAACGTAGTTTCAAATTCTGCCACTAGAAGGTAGCAATTACTGGGTGATGTACAACTGCTCAGATCCCAAGAAATCTAGCCATGCCTACTTTCTCCTGATTGGTTGTTTGATATTTAGTACTGGAGTCTGCCGGTAGATGTCAGTAGTAACTGGATAATGAACAGTTTCATTAATGATTGTACGAATTCAATCTTTCTCTCTCCTGATTGGTAATCGTTCTAGTTTGACTTTTTTCCACTAGTTGGCAGTAGACTAGTAGTTGAGTGGAGAGGCAACAATTTGTCAGACAGATTTTCAAACAAATCACTTGAAATAAAAGTCAATTTTAGGCATGATTTCAGGATATTTTAAAAATCTACGAACCTGTCTTATCTGAAATAATGATTCGATTGAAAGTTTTCCGTCCAGATTATTCACAAGAAAGATTACAAAAACTTGGAATCTGAGAAAAATTGAAATTCTTAGCTTTTAGCCTGGATTTTGATGACTCTGGATAACCTCTTGAGACACTTTTCCTAGATGAATAACCATACATAATGGTGAATATAATTGAAAAAAAATTTTTCAGTGAAAATTTAAAATTGACAGACTTATGTTCTCCTGACCGAAAACTACACAACATCTCAAAGAAATTGGAAATATACCGTGTATATCTAGGCATTTGGGACTCATGAGCTATATATTTGTAGTGTATCTGCCATACGTTGAATAAATAAATAAACATAAATTATTAAAACTCTTTTGGCAGTTATTCAAGGAAAATCTAGCGAAACGCATTGAAAATCCTTGGCACCATTGGAAATAGTATATTTATGGACTTACATCATTCATGAAAATAGAAACAATCTTGTATTTATTAGAAAATTTAATTTATTTGTAGAAAGCGTCCAGATGTTCAGCTGGAAATGTCAGTCAAGTTCAAAATATTTTTGGCTTTGGTAGATTTTTGGCATTAAAATAGATAGTATATTTGTAACGCTTTTATGAAGAATAATTCCAATCATATTATATCAAATGAACATGTAGTCTAGCAAATTGAGAGAAATAGTCTACTGACTGTACAGTTCCAGTTCTGTATCTTTCAACGGCTCTAGAACTCTTCGTATGGATTGAACCATTGTACCAAAATTGTTACGTTGAAACCTACTTATTATGAGAATAAAATAATATTAAATCAAAAATATTCAGAAATATTGATGAACTAAGCTAGTACCCACAAATGGATCATCGTGACTCGGACGACTCACTTATTGGGGACCGCTGGTCTTCAGTTGAAAAGTTCTCCAAAGAAGTTCAAAAAAGTTTCTCAACATTGAATTCTTCTAACCTGGCGAGTATCCAAGATTCAGTTTCTTCTCTTCAAGCTTGGTAGAGTGATAGACTGATAGTCTAAACTTGTCTCTTGTCTACTCGATTGTGGATGGATTACTGTAGATAAGTTGGAGGGGTCATGGATTTCGGATTCTTTAGATTCAGTCGACGATTCCATACGCTTGCAATCTATCTCTCTCTCACTCTACTACTAGAGTTTTATCTCGTTGCTATCACTCACTGTCACTGTCACTCACGTATTCTTCGATCGTTTTTTTTTCGACTCGATCTCTTCGATTGGGAATCTATTACTGCACTACGTACAATAATAGCGAAGTTAAAAAGTAAGGCTAGCTACACACACATCGATCTTTGTCCGTACGATATTTTGCCGTACTTATAAATTCTATTGAATTAAACAGATGATTTTAAACAGATGATGTTTGTCAAGTTCCGTTTAATCTGATAGTATACATAAGGACGGCAAAATATCGTACGAACAAAAATGTGCACGATTTGTGTGTTTTGCATAACGAAGTGAACATAAGGAACATAAGAAGTCGTGGTGAAGATGATTTCAGCTGTGCAATGATGACAACAATGGAGTATTGATACATATACGATCGATATATATATTATAGAAGGTCGATAGCGAGCTGAAATCTACATATCGACCTGACCTAACTGTTCGTACCCTTAGCTCTCTCTCATGCAATAGGAGTTACATCAGTGGTTGGGACTTGGATTCTACCGATTAAGAAAGGTTGGCTTGATAAAAAACAAGAGTAGCTTATTTGGATGGTAATTAATTATTATTCTGGAATAAATGAAGTTTATTGGAATAGTGTAAGTCACTACCAGAGAGAAACGATAAAAAAAGAGAAACTAACAGGGAAGAAATATAAACAGAAAGTGCTGGAAAAGAGTGATGATACCGGAGAGAAAATTAAACATGAAAGCATGAACTGTGATAAAAATAAGAGAAACTACCAGAGAATAACAGGAACAGAATCTATCATTAAAATGAGAGAAAAAGAAACACAAACTACCATTAAAAGGAGAGAAACATAAACATAAACTACCATAAAAACCAGAGAAATTTTCAGAGAGAATCATAAATTTTTAATGCTTCATCTATCTGTAAGGCGGGTTCACACCAGAATGATTTTTCCCTGGCAATTTATAACTGACGAGACCACCTGCACCGTGTTATCAGATGGGCACGTTAATTGTCGGTCCCGGCTGAAGTATGACAGTCGTAAGGCACATTGACGGCTCAAATTATATTCTCAGGACCTTCCCGCAAGGGACTCCCCACCAACAAAAGCCATACGAATTTACTTTTTACCTGCACAGACATTTTACATGTAGATTAACAGGAGGCGATAAAAATGGTTCACACCGTAGTGATTTTCATCTTCCAAGAACAGAGAAAAACAGAGAAACTAACATGAAAGAAATAAAAACAGAAACTGTCAAAATGAATTGAATCAAAGTGAAAAAATGTCTAAACTGTCAAAATGAATTGAATCAAAGTGAATTGCTGTCGGTCCTAGCGATAAATTGCTGCAGATGTGTTCGAGGTTCATCATAAACTGTCAGAATTCTCTATAAATAACACCCATGGATCCATGCTCCTAAATCAACGAATTGAGGTCAACAACTGCATGAGCTCATACTTTTGACAGAAGTCAGAATTCAGAAGTCATAAATTATAGAAGTCATAATTTTGACATGTTCAGAATTCAGAAGTGACGGAGACTCATTGTTCCCATCCACATCAGTTTCGTGCCGATTTATTGCTTGCTGTATGAACTCCTGTGCGATTTTTCTTGTTGATATTTCCTTGACAATCAATTTGCCTGAGGATAATGCGATTCCTTAGACAAGTCAAAGAATGCACAAGAGAGGATCGGATTCGGAATAAAAATATATAATGATCTTACTTCGCACATTAATGAATAATTGACGAAAGATTTTCATTTACTTTAGAAAATCGATTTTTAATGTCAATTATAATATAAATAATCTCATAACTTAAACTGTACAAATATGAACATTCAATGATAGTTTGATAAACCATTAGTAAATTATTAACAAGTCCATATGGTCATATGATTAGAGAAGAAGCGTGAATGTAGAGCACCAGCTTCTTACATCTCCCCCCCTTGAACGAGAAACTTCCTCGAGGTGTCAATTTGCTTGAGTGACAGATGAATCTAGAATCTCACATATTTTGTGGGACTACCAGTTCATATTCAGAATAGATTAGATAAGGAAAATATCGAGACCACAGAAGATCTGATGAATGAGATTCAAAAATATGATTCATTCACAAACATTGCTCTACATTCACGCTTCTTCTTTCTAATCATATGAACCATATGACTTGTTAATAATTTACTAATGTTGTTTATCAAAACTATCATTGATGTTCATATTTGTACAGTTTAAGTTATTGAGATTACTATAATTGACATTAATTTATTATAATTGACATTAAAAATCGATTTTCTAAAGTAAATGAAAATCTTTCGTCAATTATTCATTAATGTGCGAAGTAAGATCATTATAAATCGATTTTTTTTTTCAACATGCCGAAAAAAGGAAGAGTGAATTTTCATTGATATTGATAGGAAATTTGTTTTGGAAAAATTCTCGGGGAAAATTGGACAAAATGCAAAATTCTGGCTGGAAGATTTTGAGAAAGAATGTATCCGTTACAATATCCACAACGATGAAGAAAAAATAACATGTTAAAGACTATTTTTAGAAGGGAGTTCTGAAGATTGGTATACTTCCAACAATATAAATTAGGATTGAAAAATGGAATTTGTGGTCAAAAACAGTTCTCCAAACTTTTTCTAATAAAGGCTGGTCAAATGTGAGATATGCATATTCATTCAAATACATTAAAAATCGATTTATAAGACTTACTTCGCACATTAATGAATAATTGACGAAAGATTTTCATTACTTTAGAAAATCGATTTTTAATGTCAATTATAATATAAATAATCTCAATAACTAAACTGTACAATATGACATTCAATGATAGTTTGATACAAACTTAGTATTATTAACAAGTCAATGGTTCATATGATTTAGAAGAAGAAGCGTGAATGTAGAGCAACCAGCTTCTTACAAATATAAGAAGAGAATGTGATGTCCAACCAGTGGTGAGTTTGATAAAAACATATATATATATATTTTTTTTTTTGATTGTATATCATCAAGCTATCAGAATGAAGAAGTTTTCTCAGGAAAACATTTTTTCTGATCATTACTTTCCGAGATATGAGCGTCTAAATTTTAAATTGTTGGGACAGAACATTTCAAATTCGGTATGAGATAAATCCATGAGATTTAGAGGATAAATTATTCTTCATGGTAGTGTTGATCTAGAAAAACGAAAATTTTCTGAAAATATAAATTTTTAAGATAGTTATTCAATTTACCAAAAATAACTTTTAGTTGAGTTATTTTTGGTAAATTGAATATCTTTTCCTCTAAATCTCGTGGATTTATATTGTACCGAATTTGAAATGTTCTGTTCCAAAAATCCAAACTTTTTCAATCCATTTTTTTCTGAACATTACTTTTTGAGATATGAGCGTCTAAAGTTTAAATTTTTGAGATAGAACATTTCAAATTCGGTAATAGATAAATCCATGAGATTCAGAGGACGGATTCTTCATGGAATTGTCGATCTATTAACACAAATTATCTCTGAAAATATCAATTTTTGGAAAAGTTATTCAATTTACCAAAAATAACTCTACTAAAAGTTATTTTTAGAGAATTGAATTTTAGTAAATTTCTAACTATCTTAGAAATTGATATTTTCAGAAAAATTTTGTTTTGATAGATCAACAATACCATGAAAAATCTATCATCTAAATCTCATGAATTCATCTATTACCGAATTTGATATGTTCTGTCCCAAAAATCCAAACTTCAGTCCCTCATATCTCCAAAAGTAATGATCGGAAAAAATGTTTTCTTGAGAAAACTTTTTCATTTTGATAGCTTGATGATATACAAATCGAAAAACTTAGAAAAATATCACGAGTAGAAAGTTTATTTTTAGCCTTTGCACAGCCTTAAGACGGATTTCACTGACAGTAAATGCCATGTTCGGTTTTCCGTGTTTAGTTTCTCTATACACACGTTTCATCTGTTCGAGAAGAGCGATGTGACAAACCCTCGATGTGATCAAATCTCCACCATAGAACCATAAAAATTTTACAATGGTATGATCTCCACACATTGAAGAGCTTATAGAAGGCTAGAGGCGCCTAAATCTCTCTCGATCTTTCCTTTCTCTTCTACACACACCTCACAATAGTTCTATTCATCCTCTCTGTTGGCATCAATTCGCAGGAGACCCATTGTTGCGCAACAATACATTTTCGCACGACAAATTTCACGCGTCCGCTTCCTCTTCCTCCATCTCTCTCGCTCCAATTCTTCTACTCTAATTTGCTCTCCTTCACAGACTCTGTCCTCTCACTCTATTGCAACCCAATTTCATCGGTTCACATTTCACTTGAGACCGTTCTCGTCGACAATGGTGTTCGGAAACGTTGAAGAGCCATGCTGGAGATCTCCAGAGAAAGTTGAGTCCGATTCTGTTCAGACCAACAACCAGACAAAATGATACCATGTGTAGCCAACGTTAGTAGACAGATTCTATCTACTAACGTTGATGTGTAGCAGCATCAGAGGAATCTTATACGATTAAGATTGTTTATTCTATTCCACCCCACACAGGCTAGGCCTCGAGGCATTTCTTGTCTTATTCATTCATATAAAAGAGCCTTATCTTTATGTTAAATCATTATATTACTGTACATTTCTATGTTTCGATGATAAGAAACAGATTCCCCTGTTACTGTATTATCTTTTGGATGAGTAGAATCTTTTTCATCTCATTTCATTTCTAAGGAAGTATATAACAATGCCGTAAAGTAGAGCGGAATCAAAATTGTATTGAGGGTACCCACTTTTCCATTGTTATAGTGGAATGCTTTTGCACTCATTCATTTAGCAGTTGGATAAATAGTGGTTGAACAACAATTGTAAACATTTAATGTGGGTGAGGAATAGAATAGAATAGAATAAAAAAAAACGTTTATTGAATGAGTAAGTTACCTTAAGCGAACCTCAAAGAGGCTGCTTGACAAGGTACTATTATACAAAACATGTAAATTCAAATATAAATATACATATATCAGTGAACTTTATGTTTACTTAACAGTTAAAATGATCATGATATTAATTAATTAATTGTTGGCTCAGATCTCAAAAGTGTTATAATATTTAGTCAACCTGAATTTACATACAAAAATAGAACAGAATGAATTACGACAATACATTATGTTACATCTAAAGTGTAATTATTCAACCAAATCTTTAAATTCCTTTTCAACAGGCGCATATTAACAAACTCAGCACAATTTTCGGGTAAATCATTGAACGTTTCTGGTACAATGCTTGTAGATTAAGGTGTTTCAGGCTAAATTTCGCAAGTAAATGGTACAACATACATCTCATTCCTTAAATCATATCGAATAACTTTCATAACTAAAAACAACAAATAAATGAGGAAGCTCTTTCGTATCTTCCAGTGTCGTTGTCGATTCGTGTCAGGTTTTGGGTGTGACGAAGGTTGAAGATGGTGAGTTCCCATATCTTCCACTATAGGTACTGTAACTGATATTGATAGAGAACTGCTTAATTATATTACAATTTTAGAATAGGACTTCAGAAGAGTCCTTTTATATATTCAATATAAAACGACAAAAGGTGCGGACTGAACGAGTGAGTCTCGGTGTAGATTTCGGTTTCGATCGTTTCTTAATATTTTCGGCTTCATAATTTGCAATAGCTTACTGGCATATTTATTATCAGAGTGAAAATTACACTAACGTTTTGTCTAGCAGTAGACAAAAAGGGCAAATATTCTTGGTGCTTGTATAGCAATGAGAAATATTTGTTGAGAGCTAGTGTAAATAAATTCAAACACTTGAGTGTGTTAGCACTTGTATAAACAAGATTCATGATGTTGAAGTGCACTGCTACAAAGAGAGACAGAAAAGTTTTTATTTTTCATTCTCCGGCAACTCTGTAGCCTGTAGAGAATTCCACGTCTAATGTAGAATAGAATCAAAGTTAGTAGACTGTCTACTAATTTCCTAATTTGTAGACATTTTTTTCCTAATTTCCTATTTTACTAATTTGTAGACTGTCTTATCTATTTCCTACTAACGTTGGAATACAATAGCTACAGTGATTCAATAATAATATTCAAGGTGGCATGCCAAATGACCGATTCCCATTTGGCCGAAATTATTATTTTGTCGCAAAAGATCGAAAATTGAAGAATCCCAAATGGTAGAATTGAAACTTGTACTTTCCCAAATGGTCGAATCCCAAATGATCGAAAAGTTTTAATAGTAATCCCATTTGGCCGAAAATCTCAACTGTCGCAAAAGGTCGAAAATTTGATTTTCCCATCTGACCGATTCTCAAACAGTCGAATCCCATTTGATAGAAAAATGTTGTAGTTCGTCGCAAATGGTCGAATCCTATTAGGTAGAAGAGTTTTGTATTTTGTCGCAAATAGTCGAATCCCAAAAGGTCGAAAGTATACTTTCCCATATGGTCGAATCCCATCTAGCCGATGAGATTCGATCATTTGCGACGAACTACAACATTTTTCTATCAAATGGGATTCGACTATTTGAGAATCGGTCAGATGGGAAAATGAAATCTTCGACCTTTTGCGACAGTTGAGATTTTCGGCCAAATGAGATTACTATTAAAACTTTTCGATCATTTGGGATTCGACCATTTGGGAAAGTTCAAGTTTAGTGGCAAGTCAAATGACTGATTCCCATTTGGCCGAAATTATTATTTTGTTGCAAAAGATCGAAAATTGGAGAATCCCAAATGGTAGAATTGAAACTTGTACTTTCCCAAATGGTCGAATCCCAAATGATCGAAAAGTTTTAATAGTAATCTCATTTGGCCGAAAATATCAACTGATTCGACCATATGGGAAAACAAAACTCTTCTATCTAATAGGATTCGACCATTTGCGACGAACTGCTACATTTTTCTATCAAATGGGATTCGACATTTTGAGAATCGGTCAGATGGGAAAATCAAATTTTCGACCTTTTGCGACAGTTGAGATTTTCGGCCAAATGAGATTACTATTAAAACTTTTCGACCATTTGGGAAAGTACAAGTTTCAATTCTACCATTTGGGATTCTTCAATTTTCGATCTTTTGCGACAAAATAATAATTCGGCCAATGGGAATCGGTCATTTGACATGCCACTAAAACTTGAACTTTCCCAAATGGTCGAATCCCAAATGATCGAAAAGTTTTAATAGTAATCTCATTTGGCCGAAAATCTCAGCTGTCGCAAAAGGTCGAAAATTTGAATTTCCCATCTGACCGATTCTCAAGCAGTCGAATCCCATTTGATAGAAAAATGTTGTAGTTTGTCGCAATTGATCGAATCTCATCGGCTAGATGAGATTCGACTATATGGGAAAGTATACTCTTCGACCTTTTGGGATTCGGTCAGATGGGACCCCACGATATTCAATATTCAATACAATGTTTGGACAATTTGAAATTAAATTAGAAAATTGAAGAAGTTTTGGCAATAGCTTGTTTTTTCTATTCCGATCATTGTATTGTTTGTGCTATCGTAATAAATAAATTCAATGATTTAAGTAGGATAAATTACTGTCTAAGATTCACTAGACCAATTACCACTAATGATTCAATAATTAATCTCGTATGGTTCAATAGCTACAAAATTCAAATATTCTCTTTGATAATTTGATCTTACCATATTGTTTATTCATTCATAGATTCCATTCTTAACTCATAATGACTTGGAACAACTTGTTATTGGAACAACAGTCTTCTTGAAGCCCAAAATGTTGATTATTTACATGATATTTGTATACATTGATGGTTTATATGATTTTTCTCCCAACTTCCATTGTACCATTCAATAGCTACCGAGATATGATTCAGATCAGATTTACAAACCAACTTCACCTGAGTATTTTACGTGAAATTAATAAGTTTTATTTATTTAATCATTCAGAATTGCACAACTTACAGAAAAATACAACAGGTTCACACCCAAAACGGTTCCAATTATTCTAATTTATACAACAGTCCAAATGTTGCAAGGTTAAGTGTCACTTCAACATTCTTCAGTTACACACTCAATTTACAATTCAAAACACACAATAATCATATCTAAATTTAGAAAATACTTCTAAATTGAATTAAGTAAATTAAAAATATTCAGAAAATTGTAAACTTTGAAAAAACTTTAAAATAACGAATAAATTCGTTAATAATATCTATCCTATTATATCAAGCGAGCAATTTCTGTATGTATATATATTTTTTTACATGGTTATCTGGTTATGAGGCTATATGGTAATATGGGTATATATTTATGTTCATATATATATATATATAAACAGGAAATATAAACAGGATTGCCCAAAATAAAGAACGGAAATGGATTGCTGAAAAATTAAAAATAGCCACATGGAATGTAAGAGGAATAAGGAATAAAGAAATAGAACTCTGCAAAGTGTTTAAGATTCAGAAAATAAACATTGCTGCTGTAACAGAGACAAAAATGAAGATGACTGGCTCAAAGTATATCGAAGATTATGCTATGTTTTATAGTGGTGTGAATCAGGAGAGCAGGGCAGCCAAGGGTGTGGCCATTTTTGTTGATAGAACGTGGGAGGAGAGAATTGTAGACTACAATTTCATTAATGAAAGAATTCTCACTATCAAATTCAAGTATGATCGTGGCCACCTAGTGATAATAGGAGTCTACGCACCTGAAGAGGGAAAGGATGAAGAAACTGCCACATTTTATGACGAACTACAAAAAGAATTAGAGAAGTATAAGAAATATGGGGTGGTAATAATGGGAGATCTCAATGCAAGAGTTGGAGTAGAACCAATCAACAATGTAGTCGGAACTTTTGGTGAAAATGTGAAGAACAGAAATGGAGACAGCCTTAGAGAATTCTCAACTTTTAATGAATTGAAAATTATGAATACTTTCTTCCGGAAGAAAGAAATACACAAGTTTACATGGGCAGCACGTGGAACAAGATCTTTAATAGACTACATGATAGCTAATCAAAATATAGCAAGACAGATTACTGATGTGAATGTGCTCCGTGGCTTCGATATCTTTTCAGACCACTATTTAGTTGTTGGTAAAATTGATTTGTTTACACGATGGAAGAAAACCCATACAAAAAAGGAATCAAACAATACAAATAGAGACGAAGTTTTCAAAGTGTATCTATTAGAGGAAGATAGTATCAGGCATCTCTATCAACAACGCATAAATTCCTACATCCAGGACACTCCAACGGAAGAAGATATTGAGACTGAATGGAACAATATTAAAAATATAATAGTAAGAAGTGCGAATGAGGCTGTTGGTAAGAAAAGGAGATATAGAAGTCGGAAAGGTTTAAAGATTTGGACAAATGAGATAGAGGAAGCAATTAATGAGAAAAATAAAACATACCAGAAATATTTGGGAAATCAAAATGAACAAAACAGGGCCATATATCGAGTTGCAAGAAATAAAGCCTCAAGAATTGTGAAAAAAGCTCATCAGGAAGCATGGGAAAAATTTATAACAACCATTGAACATGATCTACATGGACGTCAGTCATTGGCATACAAAGTTATGAAAGTTTTGAATAAGAGTGAAAGAGACATGGTGAAAACTGATTGTATTGGAACTGACGAATGGATTAAACATTACAAAGAGCTTTGGTGTGAAGAAGTAGAGCCAAATAGGTTGGAGTCCATATGTGAGAACTGCTGTATTGATCCAATTACAATAGAAGAGCTATTAAATGCCTTGAAAAGCACAAAAAATAGGAAAGCCCCAGGTTTGAATGGGGTAAATATGGAACTGTTGAAGTATGGAGGAATCCTTCTACACCATAGAATACTACATCTTTTCAATATGTGCTGGAAACAACACCAAGTACCAAAAGAGTGGTTGCAGTCCCTGGTTATATCCCTATTCAAAAAAGGAAGTAGAGCAGATCCTCAAAATTATAGAGGTATCAGTCTTCTGGATACAACATACAAAGTCTATGCCAGAATTCTAAACAATAGATTGAAAATAATCACTGATGTACTTCTCCTGGAAGAACAGATGGGCTTCCGAAAAGGTAGGTCATGCACCGATGCAGTTTTCGCTTTGAATCAAATTATATCAAAACGAAGAGAATATAATCTAGAGACACACTTAGCTTTTATAGACTTCACAAAGGCTTTTGATTCAGTAAATCGCAACTTACTATGGTCAATTCTGGATTCGAGAGGATATCCCAAGCATATAATTCAATCTTTGCAGAGCCTATATGTAAAAACGACTATACGTTTACAAGTAAAGGACGGTTTGAGTAAGGTCATTGATATAAACAAGGGTGTAAGGCAAGGATGCTGTATATCTCCGACATTATTTAATATTTACGTGGACGACATGTTACGAACATGGAAAAATTTGGCTGACTCAGGTATACAGTTATCAGCCCATACATCTGTTAACTCAATCATGTATGCAGATGACCTTACAATAATTCAAGAGAATGAGGACGCCTTACAGAAAGCGATGTTTATGCTGGACAGAGTTTCTCAGAAATATAATTTAAAGATATCAGCTAAGAAAACAAAATCATGGCTTTCAAAGGTAAATATCCATCCAGAACCAAGATAGAATTGAATGGGAAGATAATAGAACAGGTGAAAAATTTCAATTATCTTGGCAATGATGTAACCTATGATACGGATAAAGATATTCATAACAAAGTATCAAAGTTCCAACGAATATGTGGCAATATTCATAGAAACCTCAAAAATAAAACAAGGCAGGATACTAGAATCAAATTCTTCAATACCATCGCTGTACCAACGCTGCTTTACGGAAGTGAGAATTGGATCCACACATGTAGAGTAGACAGCAAGATTCAAGCTGCAGAAATGAGGTTTCTAAGAAGTGTGTTTGGCTGCACTAGAGCAGATAGAATCAGAAATGAGGAGATAAGAAGAGCTTTATCTGTTACACCTTTACATGGAAAAATCATTCAAAACAGAATAAATTGGTGCAGTCATTTGAATAGAATGCCTCCTGGACGAATACCTTTGGAGGCTAAATGCTATAAACCTACTGGGAAAAGAGACGTGGGAAGACCGAGGAAAAGATGGGTGCCGGAACAGGTTCTTTAACAAACCTAATCCTTGAAGTGAAGAAGAAGAAGAAGAAGATTTATGTTCAACGGATCTCGAGAACGGCTCTAACGATTTTCACGAAATTTGGAACAAAGTTATGATATGAAGATTCCATTGCAAAGCTCGGTCCCCCGATATTTATAAATAAATTCATTATTTATAATAACGAATGTGATTTATAATGTAAGCTGCTGAAAATTTCAACAAATTAATAGATGCAAGTGAGAAAGCAGATGTTGAAGGCTCCCCTCCTCCTTTGCACTGTATATGAAGTTTAATTATGAATATTAAATACACAACAGGCAGTAGCTGGGACACCGCTGGAGGCAGATAATTGAGGGGTTGAGATTTTCAGTCCACCCCTCGTGCAAAACACACATTCAGTCTTCCCCAACCCTCTTTGGGGTGATACTGCCCTACCCCTCCACTCTTCAACTGAACAACACGGTGCCAGAGGGTTCAACTGCTGTTACTCCTAATCAACTGTGAAAATTGCAACAATAATCGAATTGAGGAATTTGTAATCCCGTTTGCGATGATGAAATGGGAAAGAAGATGAATAAGAAAATGCGATATAATAGAGAAAGTGTCAGGATGGATGATGAACAATTGAATGCTTATGAAGTTGAAATGTGATAGAGTAGGCTACCAGAATCGGAAATTAGTTTTCTCTTGGATTGTGAATTATGCTCCTGCATTACAAATCCAAATCCAAATCCAAATTCAAATTTATTCACACTCATAAATACATATACAGAAACCAAATAGAGTCTAGCTTGACAAATACAACAATAATCCATCTAAAATTAAATAATAGATTGTAAGTAATAGTATATAATATAATAATATATAATATAAACTGCAGTATTATGGTTAAGTCGTACACATTGTTGAATGATTCATGAGAAGCCGTGGATTCGATTCATCTGTACCTTATGAGGTGTGAACATAACCTATTTTTGGACAATTTCTATCTAAATTTGGGAATGGAACAGTTCTGGGCTTTAAGCCTGTCGTTCCTTTCCCAATCCTTCATAGCTGAGAATGATATTGTATACTCATCAATGTATAAATAAATAAATACCTCGATTTGCGAAGATAGTAGTATAGGAAAAGAGAATACTTGATTCTATAATTCATAATTATTCATTTATTGTATAAAATACTATAATCAACTACTTTAATTCTATATAAAGATAGTTTTATAGATAGATTGTGGCTATAGTTTTATAGGTATCAAATTATTTTATTTTTATTTATTTATTTATTCACAATG
Source organism: Nilaparvata lugens (assembly GCF_014356525.2). Lineage (NCBI taxonomy): Eukaryota > Metazoa > Arthropoda > Insecta > Hemiptera > Delphacidae > Nilaparvata > Nilaparvata lugens. The sequence goes on from NC_052504.1 coordinate 93,812,799, forward strand.
CAAATAACACTAATGTAAAAACACATTGAAAGATAAAATAATAAGGTAGTCCTTGTGCTATTTTTCTTCCAAATTTATAGGTGACAAAGTCCAAGATAAGGTTAGAATTTCACGTGTAAAATTTTTATAAAATTTTGGTCCAAAATAAACATTAAAACTATAAATTTTGAATTTAGATGGCTTAAATTGATAAATTAATTAGAAATATTCCACTCAATTACCACTTTTAACGAATAATATTGAGTTATTTAAGAAATTTGGAACTATTCAAGAAACACAAACTCGTAAAAACTGAATTATAAATCAGAAGGTGGAAGATCAATATTGGAAGGCCACGTAAGACATCGCAGTGGCTGATCTATGTATTATAATAATATTATGTATAACATAATTATAAATTGATAGACTCAGATTGGAACTATACGGCTCAACTCACACTTACGCGACTCAGGTCGAGAAGAGACTCGACTCTAGTCGAGAGCATGTGTTTCCAAATGGTGACAGTCGCGGAGACTAGAATCGACTGGCCTGAGTGTCACCATTCGAAAACACATGCTCTCGACTAGAGTCGAGTCTCTTCTCGACCTGAGTCGCGTAAGTGTGAGTTGAGCCTAAAGGTGCGTACAGATATACGCGCCGCGAACATGAGCAATTCAGCCGACTATATCTGTATTTTTACAGAAACGGTAAGATACCGTACAGATATAAAAAGCTTGGCATCAGATGATTAAAAGTGAATTGCTCATGTTCGCGGCGCGTATATCTGTACGCACCTTAAGCTGTTTATAATTCGGAACAGGCAATAGCGAAATCATTGTATGTAGGATTATGATGATGAGATAGTTTTATAGTTATTGAAAGTAGGATGAGGTTATAAATAGATCAGGATTGTTTGGAAGGAAGAATGATGATTTGGAATATTCGTTTAAGATGGGAATATTGTGAAAGAACTGTCATTGAAATAAGTTTAGATTCCTCAAAATGATCCCAGATTTCAGTAGTTAAGTCTATTTTTAGTAAGTCTATTTGTCATGAAATCGATCATTTTCACTTTCCTTGCCCTATTACCATAGGTAAGGAAAGTATTGCTTTCCGAAAAAAATTAAGGTACCCCAATTTCTAAATTTCTATACGTTTCAAGGTCCCCTGAGTCCAAAAAAGTGGTTTTTGGGTATTGGTCTGTATGTGTGTGTGTGTGTGTGTGTATGAGTGTATGTACGTCTGTGTACACGATATCTCATCTACCAATTAAAGGAATGACTTGAAATTTGGAACTTAAGGTACTTACAATATAAGGATCCGACACGAACAATTTCGATCAAATGCAATTCAAGATGACCGCTGAAATGGAGAAAATGTTGTCAAAAACAGGGTTTTTCGCGATTTTCTCAAAAACGGCTCCAACGATTTCGATTAAATTTATACCAAAAAAAGTAATTGATAAGCTCTATCAACTGCCACAAGTCTCATATCTGTAAAAATTCCAGGAGCTCCGCCCCATCTATGCGAATTTCGATTTTAGATTCCCAATTATCAGGCTTAAGATAAAATTTAAACAAAAAATTTGAAAGGAAAAGATTAAGCATGAAAATCTCTACAATTAATGTTCAGTAACATTTTCACCTTAAATTGAAAATAAGCACGAAATTCGAGAAAATGTTATTATTTCAATTGCAAACTCTTGGCAACTGTTGATTCTATTAAATACCTCGTATGTCTCCAGCGTTATTGTCCTCAGCTGGCTCAGATCTTTGTTTATAAGTAGACTTGAGATGCGCGTGCACCCTAGCGTCAGGTGATCAATTTTCATAACGGCAAGGAAAGTTATGTGAGTGCTCCACACCAGATTTTTCATAGTGAACTCTTTCACTTCTGTACTAACGAGAGCTCTTCATACCATTAGAATACTGACAAAATTGAATATCATCTTCATGAAAACGCTGACAACACCCTATTGAATAGGTTGTTCATTATCTGAAGGTTGCTCAATACTCATGTACCATTCACTTTTGGACAACACCATAATTATCAATGTGGTGATTCTACTGATTCTACTTAGAGCTTATAGCATAGAGAAAAGATTGATCTTGAGTATGTGTCAGTTTGTGGGGGGGATATACCATAGTGACTTTTACCAAGCAGGTCACAAAAACATTCATTTTGGTGAAATTGTAGGGTAGATCTGTACTTTTTTCTCAAAAGAAGTCACGTAAAAAGTACCGTAGTCTTTGACAATATATATAATTATTATATGATTGAATAGGGATGAAAACAAACCAGAAATATTATCGAAACTCATTTGACCAGCAGGCCTCAGAAACATTCATTTTGTTCTTCAATGTTTGATTCCATTACGAACTGCTCGTTAAATAATCACTTTTGAACAATTAATTACGAAGCTAACGTATTAGTAGAAGCTAATAGCTTTTATTTATAAATACCTGACTGCTATGTCGTAATTAATTGTTCAAAAGTGATCATTCATTTTGGTTAAATAGTATGTTAGATCAGTACTGTATTTCCAGAAGAAGTCATGTAGAAAATAGATTTTGTCGATATATATTATGCTTCACATAATATTATGTGATTGAATAGGGATGAAAACAGAACTACAAAACATTATTGAAAAACATTTGTCAGATAGAATGATAGCGTTGGGAATTTACATGTTCTGCAGGGATATTCTATTCGATGATAATTGCCGATTCATACAGAAAGTGCCTTTCACGTTATATTATGATGTTGCATGGAGCGTATCCCTCAGAACTCCATTAGCCTGGGCCTGGAACAGGTGGTTTTCTGGTTGGATGCTCCGGCAGCAGCTGCTTCAACAATGATAACGTTTCCACCTGAACATCACGAAAATCATTTCTGTGTTTCAGACATTCGTTGAATGTTATAAGGACAGGAACCTAGAGGTTGATGAAATTCTACAACAACAAAGACTCTACACTCTTTGGTTATACTACTCCTGCTTTACTCTACTACTCTATGGTTATACTACTCCTCCTTTACTCTACTACTCTATGGTTATACCACTCCTCTAGTACTCTACTACTCTATGGTAGAGTGTAGGTAGCAGTTATGAAGGAAACAGTTGAATAAAAGGACGAAATGTGTTTCCATGTTCTTCATTTTCCTGCAATGTCATAATTGTATTATGATTATAGTGTTTTATACAATAAATGAATGAATAAACAAATGAAAATGAATGTTGCTATGCTATTAAAGATGGTACTAGCGTGGATCAAATCAAATTTATTCATCAATTAACAAATGTGTTACAAGAAAATAAATAAATAATTTTTTCGTTAAACTCCACAAAATAATCAAACCATGAACTCCAACTCAATTTATAAAAATGATTTTTTGCCAGCCAATCAATCGGGCACCTTAATTTGAACAGTTTTAGGGGTGTTGTTGGAGGTGTAGCGGTAACTTATTATACACCTTTTGCCCAACTGCTTCAAAACTGTTTAAAGATTTAGACAATCTTTGTTATTGAATATAGATCTGTCTATTGTTTCTGGTATTAACAGAGCAGAATCAGCGTACCTCAATTCTTATTGTTAGCACGTATGAACTAGCTGCTTAATTTTGTAATAATGTCTTTGTTATTTGTAATATTTGGAAATGTAATCTAAATAGATCTGTGTATTGTTTCTGGTATTAACAGAGTCACAGTATTTCTTAATTGATGCAGATTCTCCTTAGTGTATAACAAAACAGGATATTTGTACTGATTTATTACTGTCAGAATTTTATTATTTATGAATAAAGGCCTACAGTGTTCTAAATAAGGTGATTCCTTGATTATTCGCACGGCTTTTTTTGTAGCAGGAGAATATCGTTAATGTGCGCTGAATTTCCCCATAGAAGAATACCATAAGACAAGAGACTGTGAAAGAAAGAAAAGTTTGCTGTCCGTAAATATAATTTTGGTACCGTATTAGCAAGGTTTCTCAGCAGATAGATCACTCTACACAGCTTAGTGCTTACATATTTGACATGAGGCTCCCAAGTGAGTTTTGGATCTAAATTAATGTACACCAAGAAATTTTATACTAGATGCGTTGAGAGTAGCTCCGTATTTCAAATTAAAATTGATTCTTTCTGTCTTATCTGGATTCAATACAAAGCCATTCGCCCTGAACCAGAGAGATGCTCGTTCCATCGTACTCTCCGTCTCTTGGATAAGGCCTCTCAAATCATTATTGGTGTGCAAGAATGTAGTGTCATCTGCGTAGAGACATTCTGATTTCATTCTTGGTCGATCCTGTCGGGGGTCCATGGGGCGGAGCCCCCTGGCTAGACGGATATGGCGAGCGAAGCGAGCCTGACGGCTAGTAGATAATAAAATCTAAATACAAACACATTCAGTATCATATGATGATAAAAATAATGTTAGGTCCACGCGTCATCGTATGATGATAATAATGATGTTACAACTTGATAAGTCATCTCCTAATTGGCAAGAAATGAGGAAATGAAAAATAAAGGAGTGGCAGACTAGAACAAGTAGACAGAACAAGTGGTGCTGAAAAGTGAATTGCTTGTTGTCGGGAGCTGAGAAGTAATCTTGAAAGCAGCAAGCAGGGCTCGGGGCATTAGGCCGGCTGCCAGAAGCTTCTCAACAAGCTCGAAAAAACTTGTAAATGGTCGTTTGAAGCTCAACGGTCGGCTAAATACAAGCACCTCTGACAGATTTAGAGTTTCTCTCGCTCACACTATATGCTGAGCGTATCCGTCTGCATCTGGTATGAGTAGAGTGCACAGTGGTTTTTTTCTACAAAGTTGTGAATTTATTTGGGATTCTAGAAATTTAGTTAGAACAGGAAAAGATTTCTCACAAGAATATATTTCGGTTCAAATTATCTTAATCATGAAGAGAAAAAAATCAAAGTCTTTTTCCACAGAAACCATGGCGAAGTATTATCATAGAGAAACGATAGCATAAGTAGATATCCCATGGTATAGGGCGTTTATGTCGCAACTTTTACTGTCATCCCAAGCCAATAGTTCACGTAGTTCTTTCCCATGCAGCTGTGTGACGCTGATAGTCTCTCATATTGTGCCGTTCATACACTCTCACCCCAACAAAACAGTGAAAATTGACAATAATCGACAGTAATCGGCTTGAGATAACAGTAAAAGTTGCGACATAAGTTCCCCATACCATGGGATATCTACTTACGCTATTGTTTCTCTATGGTATTATCCTTCACATTCTTCACATTATAGGAACATAATCTCAAGATTAAACTTGAATCATAAGGAAACTTTGCTAGCCGTTGTTAGATTCATTTATGACATTTTCAAATCTGCTTTATAAAGTATATCCTTGATGACATCAAATTCTAAAAATGGATACAGTAAAAGTTGACGAGGTACTTCATTAGTTCATGTTTTATTGGCTCTTCTGACAGTTTCAGTATTAATTAAAATAAAACTTTGCAGAAGAAACTTGGAACATTTACTGTAAACTTATATCCCTGGAGAGAACTTCGAAACTTTGTCTGGAGAAACATCTTCAGGGTTTAGCTCTCAAGATGTTTAAGGTTTAAGAAAAACGATTCAAGATTCAATATATCAAATGAAACATATCATTTACAATAATTAAAACATCATTGTCATCGTCGTCTTCATGGATTAGTAGTTTTGTTCAGAAGGGTTTGTCTGAGGAATCATCTTCAGGGTTTAGCTCTCAAAGTTTATAAGGTTTCAGAAGAACGCTTCAAGATTAAATATTTCAAATGATCCCGATCATTTACAATAATTATAATTAAAACATCATTTTCATCGTCGTCTTCATGGATTAGTAAGTAGTGTTGATCAGAAGGGTTTGTCTGGAGAATCATCTCCAGGGTTTAGCTCTCAAAATGTATAAGGTTTCAGAAGAACGCTTCAAGATTCAATATTTCAAATGAAACAGATCATTTACAATACTTAAAACATTATTGTCATCGTCGTCTTCATGGGTTAGTAGTTTTGATCAGAAGGGTTTGTCTGGAGAATCATCTACAGGGTTTAGCTCTCAAAATTTATAAGGTTTCAGAAGAACGATTCAAGATTCAATATTTCAAATAAAACAGATAATTTACAATGATTAAAACATCATTGTCATCGTCATCTTCTTGAGTTAGTAGTTTTGATCAGGTGGATTTGATAGCTTCTTGAACTAGATTTGAATCGAAGTAACGTAATGTGACTTTGGTTTGCTTCAAGTCTCGATTTCTTATCAAAATAAGAAAGCAAATAATAAGAATACAATACAATACGGGGGAACAGAGCGGTCAAGTTGATATGCGACTTTCAGCGTGGGTAGCGATCGACCTATATAGGTAATAAGGTCTCTGAATTTGGTGTCTAGCAATTGCTATACTACGACGTATACTTGCAAATCAAATCAAATCAAATTTATTTGCCATAATATCGAAAATACAAATCAAAATAGACAATACAAAGTTTTACACATTAATATATACAATTTCTATAAGTACATAAAAATAAACTTTGATAATAAAACTTATTATATAGGCGCTGCCTGCAAAACCTCTAAGGTTTGTGTGCTGGCAAAATATTTTGTAACACAACACATTGTAAAGTATAAGAGTGAACAGTACGGTTAAGTCTCGAGTTCCTTTCAGAATTATGCCAATTAAATGTTTCTATGAACTCATTTTAATGGCATCCATCCAAATCGAAGTCTACACCGCGAGCAACTCTCTCCGTTCGAACTTTTACGTATGAAAAGAAACAAGAAACCTTTGGTCCAGTAGGTGTCAAGTAGTCGGGGAGACAACTTGACGGCAATGGTATATTTTTATACGAGGGTACAAGTAGTCGCCTATGGCCAAAATGACCAGGTGTCAAGGTCTCGGGGTGACAACTAGACGGCGACCCGCAGGTAAAGTATACATAACGTTTGTAACTTGGGTAGAGTGAAGTATGCGTATGCGAAGTATGCGAAGGTGCGTACAGAATTTTGTGCCACGAAATATTTTTGTATTTTCTGATTCTGTACAATTATAAAAAACATAACGTCGCTGATAAAAAGCATCAGCGAAATGCTCGTAGCGCATAAGGTTGTACGTACCTCAAGAAAATAATGCAACAGGGAGAAGTTTTGATGTACAAATAAAAAAAAGTTTTGGTAAACCTCTATCTAAACTCGAGTTATCCTTTGTAGATGAGTAACAGAACATCATCATTTAAACGATCTTTTTCTTTTCATTGTTCATCAGTGCAATAAATCATCCAAGCTATTTTATCAGAGGGAGTAAAAAGTTTCATTGTTATGGGGTGGTAAAGTTGGTGTGAGTAGCCTCTTTATCGAGGTAGAAGGCACAGCAGACGCTATAAATCCCTGGTAAGAACTTGGGATAAAGTTGAGCAATGTGCTTCCAGGTTGCCCGTTGCACAAATCCTACGCGGAGAGCTTTTAGTGGCAAAATTGAATCAAGTTTGAAAAGATTGCAATAACTATGTGGGATGAAGAACGATTTGCTCAGTTGAGAGAGCTCGATGTGAACTGGTCTGAGTTTAATACTCTCTGGAAACTCACTCAGTGCCTCTATCTCTCTCGTAACCTGGCACATTCACTAGATTTGTCTCTCTCACAGGTTCACTGGTGAAGTGAACCAAGTAATCCAATATTTATCGCTTAGCCGCTCAGTAAGCCCCTCGCTCCCCCACTCGATGTGGGTTTAGAATGGCTTTTCCCCTTGCAGCACCCCCTTTCCTGCACGACCCCCCACATCCCACCTCTCAATATTCCCTTTTCCCTCGCCGCCAACACATAATTTAACGACTGCGCCACTAGACCAGCAATTTAGATCTCCCACCGACCACAAGCCATGTCTATTGCATAAAGTGGTTTAATTAAAAAAGACGGAAAGAAAACGAAACACAATCTCCCACAACCTATCATTTTGTTCCGACTTTTTCCACTGGCAATCAATACTTCAAATCGCTCTTCTATACTTCGTGTATTTCGTTTCTAATTGGCACGAATCGTTTGGCGTTTAACTTCTACGAGGATTGAATTTATTAATTTCTTTGTGTTTTCATTGAGAGTACTGCTTGTTTGGGGATGAATATTAGGTTAATATTAGAGAATGCAAAATGAGTAATGGATAGTATCTAGTCAGAATGATTAGAGTGGTACGATCGATCCTACTCTAATGGTACAGTTAGGCCTCTTTCACACGATAGGAGACGTGCAACTTGAACACTGAACAGTGTTCTCGTTTTTTTGTCGAAGTACATTGAGTCAAATCGTGTCTTTCACATGGTGACTCCTATCCAGGAACCTCGTTTTGTCACGTCTTTTCCCCTCGAGGCAAGCAGAGGCAAGATCTAACAACTACGCGCCGACGTTTGCTCAAAGGATGACTCATCAACTTTTTCTCAAAGTCTAACTTCCTTAAAAATATAGATAGAAGATTTCTGATTTCGGATTTGGATTCAGCGACCCCAAATTCTTTAAAGCGTAAGTCCCGTTTTCAAAAATATCCGAAAACAAGGAAGTTATGGCTGTTTTTAATAAAGCTTTCTATTATCATATAATTATACGGTAAAAACGAACAGGTACTGTACTATACAGTACGTAAGTACTGTAGCTATTATAATACAACTTACACTGTATTCGAGTAGGAAATTTGGTAGGTTATTTATCTTGATTTCTGAAAATACCCCAAAATAAGGGAGTAAGATAACTTTGAAAAACCAAAGTTCTCCTGCCGATTGAAGAAACATTAAAAATTAGTCTAAGGCATATTATGTCTTAGAATAAAAACGTGTAACAAATATCAGATCACTGGAGAATTCAAGCTATCAAGCTTTTCATAAATTTATTTGTCTCCTCATGGCAGAAGGTTTGCGCCCAACGTTTTCACTTAAACATTTCTATGATTAAATTGTGATAGAGAACATTATTGTATTGATCTTCTAAATCCAGTTACATGTACATAGATTTTCGTAAAATTGATTTTTTACCGTTCCTATGAATTCTAAGAATTCTATGAATTGTTTATACCGGTTCATCACAGGCCAGGCTGGTCTGAGCTATTCATGACTTTTTTTCACTATGCATTATCAACTCAGCAGTTCTAATACACAGACATCACTACTTGGAATGCCATGACATTTTCTATTCTTTCAATTCCTATTATTACCATAGATCGATTCAGATCAGCTCAATGTTTATTCTGTATGTTCATAATAGATTTTTCTGATTGTAAAAAGAAATAGTCAATAATTGCTGGGAATTTAAAGTGATATTCAATGATTTGAACCTGATAAATTGGATTGTTGAATGACAATTGAAATTCAGTGAATTTTACTGTACAACATTCCTTTTCCTCCTATTTTATTGGGTGATGAGTGGAGATGATTTATGATTTCATATTGGATTCATCTTTTCATAGTTCAATATTTTTTTGGAAAACTAGAACTTTTAAAAATTAAAAATGTTTATGTATAAACTTCTCAGGTGTTCAAAAACTTCTTAAAACCTTTGCCTGTCCCTTGTGAGGCAGGAGTATTATTTATCTTAGTACGTACTATATAATCATATGATAATGGAAAGCTATATTAAAAACAGCTATAACTCCCTTGTTTTCGGGTATTTTTGAAAATGGGACTTACGCTTTAAAGAATTTGGGGTCGCTGAACCCAAATCCGAAATCAGAAATCTTCTATCTATATTTTTAAGGAAGTTAGACTTTGAGAAAAAGTGATGAGTCATAACTTTGAGCAAACGGCGGCGTAGTTGTTAGATCTGTCGGCTTATTCGTAGATCCCCATGTGAAAGTACAGGAGAGCTGCAAAATATGAAATATTATCTTCAGTAATATGATATTCCAGGAGCGAGGTCTCTGCCGTGTGAAACTGGCCTTAGGCCAGTCCTGGAATATCATATTACGGAAGATCATATTTCATATTTTGCAGCTCTCCTGTACTTTCACATGGGGATCTTACGAATAAGCCGACAGATCTAACAACTCCGCCGACGTTTGCTCAAAGTATATGACTCATCACTTTTTCTCAAAGTCTAACTTCCTTAAAAATATAGATAGCAGATTTCTGATTTCGGATTTGGATTCAGCGACCCCAAATTCTTTAAAGCGTAAGTCCCATTTTCAAAAATACCCGAAAACAAGGGAGTTATAGCTGTTTTTAATATAGCTTTCCATTATCATATGATTATATAGTACGTACTAAGATAATAATACTCCTGCCTCACAAAGGGACAGGCAAAGGTTTTAAGAAGTTTTTGAACACCTGAGAAGTTTATACATAAACATTTTTAATTTTTAAAAGTTCTAGTTTTCCAAAAAAATATTGAACTATGAAAAGATGAATCCAAATAGGAAATCATAAATCATCTCCACTCATCACCCAATAAAATAGGAGGAAAAGGAATGTTGTACAGTAAAATTCACTGAATTTCAATTGTCATTCAACAATCCAATTTATCAGGTTCAAATTGTTGAATATCACTTTAAATTCCCAGCAATTATTGACTATTTCTTTTTACAATCAGAAAAATCTATTATGAACATACAGTATAAACATTGTGCTGATCTGAATCGATCCATGGTAATAATAGGAATTGAAAGAATAGAAAATGTCATGGCATTCCAAGTAGTGATGTCTGTGTATTAGAACTGCTGAGTTGATAATGCATACTGAAAAAAAGTCATGAATAGCTCAGACCAACCTGGCCTGTGATGAACCTGTATAAACAATTCATAGAATTCTTAGAATTCATAGGAACGGTAAAAAAATCAATTTTACGAAAATCGATGTACATGTAACTGGATTTAGAAGATCAATACGATAATGTTCTCTATCACAATTTAATCATAGAAATGTTTAAGTGAAAACGTTGGGCGCAAACCTTCTGCCATGAGGAGACAAATAAATTTATGAAAAGCTTGATAGCTTGAAAAGTGTGATCTGATATTTGTTACACGTTTTTATTCTAAGACATAATATGTCTTAGACTAATTCTCAATGTTTCTTCAATCGGCAGGAAAACTTTGGTTTTTCAAAGTTATCTTACTCCCTTATTTTGGGGTATTTCAGAAATCAAGATAAATAACCTACCAAATTTCCTACACGAATACAGTGTAAGTTGTATTATAATAGCTACAGTACTTACATACTGTATAGTACAGTACCTGTTCGTTTTTACCGTATAATTATATGATAATAGAAAGCTTTATTAAAAACAGCCATAACTTCCTTGTTTTCGGATATTTTCGAAAACGGGACTTACGCTTTAAAGAATTTGGGGTCGCTGAATCCAAATCCGAAATCAGAAATCTTCTATCTATATTTTTAAGGAAGTTAGACTTTGAGAAAAAGTGATGAGTCATATACTTTGAGCAAACGTCGGCATAGTTGTTAGATCTTGCCTCTGCTTGCCTCGAGGGGAAAAGACGTGACAAAACGAGGTTCCTGGATAGGAGTCACCATGTGAAAGACACGATTTGACTCAATGTACTTCGACAAAAAAACGTGAACACTGTTCAGTGTTCAAGTTGCACGTCTCCTATCGTGTGAAAGAGGCCTTATGGGTATTCAATTGATAACCTCACCACATTCTTTCTCCCAATCACATTATTGTATAATATGATGATTTGTGAATATCTTTGAATGAAATGAATTTGAGATCTTCTGAAAGATGGACTAAGATTGATGTTTTACTTTCCTTGCCCTATTACCATAGTTAAGGAAAGTATTGCTTTTCGAGAAAAATTAAGGTACCCCAATTTCTAAATTTCTATACGTTTCAAGGTCCCCTGAGTCTAAAAAAGTGGTTTTGTGTGTGTGTGTGTGTGTGTGTGTGTGTGTGTGTGTGTGTGTGTGTGTGTGTGTGTGTGTGTGTGTGTGTGTGTGTTGTGTGTGTGTGTGGTGTGTGTGTGGTGTGTGTGTGTGTGTGTGTGTGTGAGTGTGTGTGTGTGTGTGTACACGATATCTCATCTCCCAATTAACGGAATGACTTGAAATTTGGAACTTAAGGTCCTTACAATATAAGGATCCGACACGAACAATTTCGATCAAATGCAATTCAAAACAGGGTTTTTGGCGATTTTCTCGAAAACGGCTCCAACGATTTTGATTAAAGTTATACCTGAAATAGTCATCAATAAGCTCTATCAACTGCCACAAGTCCCATATCTGTAAAAATTTTAGGAGCTCCGCCCCATCTATGCAAAGTTTGATTTTAGATTCCCAATCATCAGGCTTCAGATACAATTTGAACAAAAATTTTCGAGTGGAATAGATTGAGCAAGAAAATCTCTACAATTAATGTTCAGTAACATTTTTACCTAAAATTGTAAATAAAGCTCGAAATTCGAGAAAATGTGATTATCCAATTGCAAACTGTTGGCAACTGTTGATTCTATTAAATGATTCACTATGAAGAGATATCAGACCACGTGTGTCTCCAGCGTTATTGTCCTGTCACCAGCTGGCTTAGATCTTTAAATAGTAGTCTTGAGTTGCGCGGAAACATTAGCGTCAGTTGATAAATCTTCATAACGGCAAGGAAAGTTGTGTGAGTGCGCCACACCATATTTTTTCGTCTAAATTTATGAAACTCAATCCATCACATTAACGCAACAGCCTCATACTGGATAAGACCGTTGCGTTAAATAGGTAAGCGGTGATCGAGAGTTTGCTAATCTCAGAATTTGGTAATCCGCATTGGCTTCCTCACTCTAATGGATTTATTTTATCAGAATATCGGAGTGATCCGTAGTCTAGTGGATAGAGTGCTTGCGTAGCAGCATAGAGATCCCGGGTTCAAAGCCTCTCACTACCAAAAGTTTTTTAAACCAGATCACTCCCGTGTTATCGGATGGGCAAGTAAAAATGTCGGTCCCGGCTGAAGTATGACAGTCGTAAGGCCCATTGACGGGCTTAAATTATATATTCAGGCGGTGGGACCTTTCCGCAAGGGACTCCCCATCAACAAAAGCCATACGAATAATTTACTTTTTTTATCAGATTATCTTCAGCAAACATCATTAAATAAACACAATTTTAATGGTAGGCATACTATTTTTTGGATATAGTTCAAGACAAATTGTATGTTCTGAAAAGTGCCTTATTTTGTGAAACTTTCGGTTTAAACTATTGATTTTTTTATCACAAATGACAATGTATTGCCAGGTCTTGCAAGACCCATTGCATACTAACACTACATTATAATGGAAACAAATGAAGATTTAACGTATTCAGAACAGATAACATATGTAAATGAGTGAATAACTTCTGGAAACAAAGAGTGGAACCTATTTGTTAGATAATACAGAATAGAAATAAGAATACTAAGTAAATAAAATGACTCAACTTTTCTAAACAGATACACATACACAAGCACGCTCAACGAAATCCAAACTCAAAGACAAATAAGATTGAAAAAAAATATATTGTAGAGAAAAACAAAACTAATCATTGCCCTCCAAAAGTAATTTGAAATGTCTCCTCTTGAAAACTCCAAGTGAAACAGAAAAAACTACATGTTCAGGAATAGCATTCCAAAGTCTTGCAGCAGTCACCACAAACTGCAACTATACGAAACTATAACTATAAGTCATTGATTACATTGACATGAGTCGTTTTGATAAAACCAGCTAGCCATTTTGACAAAGCTCTCACAGTTTAAGTTAAGGGCCAAGCACAAATGAGGCGTTTTCAGACGAGTCTGCAGGGCAGGAAGCTCTCCGATTGGGCTAGTATCAGCTGATTCCCGATCGCCAACCCAATCACCTGCTAATAAGCCAATCTTAGAGCTTCCTACCCTTACGACTCGTCTGAGAACGCCTGATAAACGCCTAATATTGTTTCATAATCACTTTTAGGCTAAGATTGAAACATGGCGAAGAAGTAGGTTACGTAAATGAAATTCAATTCTTGGGGGTTCCTAAAAAATGTCATCCTATTTTGGGAGTTTGCCTTATTCATGGGGCTAGTGCTAGAATTGAGATCCCCCCCAAAATTTCATACTCATCTTCGTACCCCTGCACCATGTATGTGCCAATGTACTGTACCATGTTTCAATCTCAGCCTAAAAGTGATTTTCTTCGGCAATCCAGCAGTCACCTAAAAGGCCAGACCATATTAGGCGTTTTGTACAGAATCCATAAATAATATGAGACGTTATAATTACATCAGAATTTGAGATCAAATCTATAGGAGTTAGATGAATATAATTCATTCAATCAATCAGGAGATCTTAAAATCTACTGAACCAAAATAGCTCAAATATGGCAGGCATGTTCAGTTGAACATCTAGATTTTCACGATTTGAAAAAAATGCAAAGATACGCTCAGAATGTGCGTTTCGCCAGCGTTTCACGTTTTTCTGCGTTTTCTCAGCTTCTCCGAGAACTGATCCAAGAAAAGTTCATGGATTTGATACAAAGCTAAGATCTGAATCGTTTCACGGCGCTTCCTTGGTATTTGCGAGAACTAATGGACAGAAATAGTTGAAGTTTGGCACACAAGTTCAGTTAATCTGAAACAGATTAGAAGTCCTGTATTGAGAGGACTTAGGAGAGGATTGTATTGATGGAAAAAAGGCCAAAGATTTGTTGAAAATTTGAGTTCTTTTCAAATTCATCTGCTTTTTCATGAACTATCTGCCTTAAAATGCTTCAACTTTAAACTACGGTTCAGCTATGGTCTTGTTGCGAGAACTTCATGACACCCAAGAAATTCATGTTTTTCCTCTTCTTCTTTACACTTTCAACATGTTTTGATCTTTTGCAAGAACGACTGAGCTAGAAAATTAGACAGGTTCAACTGAGGTATTGGAGGTGTAACAATTCAGAGGTCTTTGTTCACCAGTCCTCCATTAAGTTTTTCCAGATTTTTAAGTTTAGTAGATAAAAAAATGCGTTTGTATATGTTCTCTACATTATTCTTATGAGAGGTAAACAAGACTGGAATACAGTCATAAAACTTGATAAGTGGGAAGAACTATTTTCTTCCACCTATACAAAACAGGTTGAAAGCTCTGCAAACCTGAAGGCAGTGAACTAGATTGAAAATTTCAAATCAACAAGTGTTTGAATAGATTTTCCATTTTCCTCTTTAGTGATAATGTCCTCTGCTTTTGTTGATATTGAAATACAATGTATCTCTTATTAAACGTGGATATCGAAATACTGTATTTCATAATTCAAATTTCATATTAATTTACAATTATCTCTTTCCTTTCCACAGGACAAAATGGTTAAGTGACGAAGTGAAGGAGAGAGGCACTAGCTCCTTCTCCTTCCTGCTTCCTGGCTGCGTCGCTCTGTCACGTTCTTCAGCGAAGCAGTGATGCCTTGTTGCATCTGCGAACGAAAATTTCCCTTCAGTGGGAAACTTGAGGATAAGTCTGATGTGAAGAGACCAGCGTCTGTGAACAAAAACTATGGAACTATATTTCAATTAACATAGGAAAATAATATTGATAATAATTTAGTCTCAAAATTGAAGTCTTTCTAAAATATGCAACTTGGAAAATCTTGAAAAATGCAACTACTTTGTCCTGGGATCATCCAGGCTGCTTGATAATAATCTCATTGAAAAATATTAGTAATATAATTGTCATATTATTATTGTCAGACTCATCTATTATTTCTATTTCGAACTTTATGTGGATTTGTCTCCTTGTAGCATGTTGTTTGGAGAGTTTGTCCATAGTTATTGATGATCTAAACTCACAAAGCCTTCTACTGCATATTCTTATATGACACTTGTATCCTCATGAACGACTATACATATAGACATACATATATACATATACATATATACATATATACATATACATATATACATATACACATATAGGATTGTATCCTTCATTTTTAGCATACATTTCAAGCATATTTGAAGTTCAGTACGATTGATATTGGACGCATATTTATAGATTGAGTATGGTTGGAGAAATTATCAGAGAAACGGGTTCCAACATTAAGACAAAAGTGGAATCTCTTCAAGGTTTTTGTATTTTATGAGTTGAAAAGTTGATTGAAATTATTGGACAAACATGGATGATCTATAATTTATAGAACTAGTATCCCAGTATGTCACAGAAGATGTTATATGTTTTATTGGAGTGCTTTGTATTGTACTGTATTATCATAAATTTATTTGATACAGTAATAAAGTGCTATTGACAACATAATTAGTGTTTCTCAATAGTCAAATCAATAACTATTGGCATTAATTTGGTGCAAGGTCCGGTTGCTTCCCAACGGGCAATAGGGCTTGCAACATTACATTACGTCATTACATCACATTACTTCCTCGACAGCATCATCTTCAATCCACCTTTACTTCAACACACCAACTTTAGTTTGAATTTGAGAAGGATTGATTGAATTTGAAGATCTATAATAATTACAAGATCTTTCAAGGATCACCTTTATAATACCTGCGATTTTCAATTACAGAAATATCAATTCATTTTGTTTATCTTTGGAAAGATTGCATGTAATGTGCAATCCCCACCTCATACCCATTACTTGAATTACATTACTGAATCAAGATCAACTAAAACCGTTGAAAATCGATAAGTTTTGTTTCAGTTAGCTACCTAATGCAATCATTGGGGTAGTTAGCTACCTCAATAATGAATTCCTCTTTCTTCTAAAACACTTACGCACCATCTTCCCTCAAATTAGGCGTCAGGCTCCTCACAAAATGAGAAACCCCATGAAAAGGTTGTCAGTTAGTCAGTATCAGTCGACAGTCAATAAGTCAGTAACAATCGTCTGTCGTCATGTTGAAAACTTTCAACCTTCGTTTGGAACCCAGCTTCAAAGTTTTTTTTATGACACTGCGACATGACCCCCTTCCATTGAGCACCCTTCTTTTCTTCTCAGGGTTTTTAAATTTTATCAGTCAAATCATTCAAGTTGAAAGCCCAGGATTCCATGAGGAAGGATCTCTTTTTTCCGGGAGATTGACAAATATCGTTAATTTCCTTATAGCTTTCAGGGAAAGGGAAAGTCACAATGATAAGGGTTTGATTAATTTTATCAATGTCCATGTGAGGTTTTCAACGTCGATTCGTTGAATTAAGGAAAGTATGGAATTGGATCAAACATTTATAGTAGACTAATGTAAAGTTCTATTAAAAATGGCTGTGTAGTAGCAGAGAAGCGAATATCATGCTCAATCTCTTAATCTATTTTTTAACTCTCTCAGAGATAAGCAACACTTCTCTCCTCTCAGTAGTAGTGTACTTATGATAGTTCAATGGTTGTGTAATTCGTAGAGCGTAGTGAATGAGAGCTTGGGAAAACCGTGCACAAGAGCTAGTTGCGGAGAGAAATTTCTGTTTCTGGGTTTCCAGTTGGCAGCCCTGAGCTATCCCCATCGTTGGGGAAATTGTGCACAGGAGCCAGATACTGAGAGAAATTTCTCTTTTTGAGTTTGCAGTTGGCAGCACTGAGCTATCCTTAGCGTCTACCACGTGTATTTGGCCAGCTTTGTCTCCCATCCCACTCTTCTTCGTTGCAGTCTTCTACTCAACGCTCTTCTAGGACCCTTGTCCAGGACGATATATTTATTATAGTCAACCAGTAATTGTGTATGTTATTCTGTAGTCAACCTGAATCAGTATATCCATGTGTTATTCCATAAAGTGTCTCTTCCCTGCTCTCATTAATGTCATTATAGACTGATGTGTAGAATATGGAGGGTTCATATTCACGGTTTCGCCCTGCTTCTACGTGCAAATAGACTTATATAGAGTACGAGGTACCGCAGATGTAGGCCTAAACGCAGATCACATTATAGAACTGTTTCATCAATGAAGAATATACTGCAAACTAAAGAAGATGAACCATGCACATTAAAACAAGCATACTGTCACCAGAGATAAAGAAGATCTAACTTCTCTGAAGTCGTAAAACTTATCTACTAAAGAAGTACTGACTTCTCTCTGCTGTCAATCATTAAAAATTGAGGCAACTGAATAATAACAACTGATTCTGATCTGTTGATAATTTAAGGTTTTTTCAATACTTCCTGGATTGCACTTCTTCTTATTTTTAATTATGTATTGAAGATAATTTACACAGATAACATAAGATAAAAGCCTGTACAAAAGCCTGTTGAATTTTAACTGTGATAATGCCACGAGAACTAATCATAGAAGCCTTCTTTTCAAAAGAGTCTTCTCTGATTGGTTCTCGAAGCATTTAATCATGATCAAAATTTAACAGGTTTTTGTGCAACTGGGCCAAGATAAGATAACATACATATTTTATCAGTATGTCTCTTCGAACCATTTACATCACATTTTGAGATTCTCTCTTTCCTTCAGGGGTGCCCATGCTTAGAAGAGCGGGATCTCACCTCCATGAAAAAGTCATATCATATGAAAAAAATATTCTTTGCTGAAACATGAACGGTTCTCCAAACTACAAACACTGGTCCATCACCAATGGTTTTGAAGTTTGAACAGTACCCAATAAACGGACCGATGCATCTAGTCTAGGACATCCGCGACCAACTCAAAAAGCAAGGACTCCGTAACCTTCTGTCAAGATCCTTGTGTCTAGAACAGGGGTCTCCAACCTTTTTCATCCAAGGGCCACATTGTTAACTCTTGGGAGGCTTAGAGGGCCAATAACAAGGATGTACGTGGAATTTGACTTGTGGGGACACACACGACACGGGGGATTTGGGGGGTGTAAAATTATTATATTCCCATTAATATAATATGAGGAATTTTAAGTAGGTTTAATTAAAACACAGGAAGAAACATTTTAATACAAAGTCCAATTTATCGAGTGTAAAAAGGTCATAAGAGAGCTTGACAATGCATGAATTTAGCAAGTTGAACAAAATAATAAGTTTTTTAAATAGAAATAAGATAACTTGACAATACACGAATTCACAAAAAGTTACCAAGCTAAAAGAGAATACTTATTTTTAGTGAGAAGATTGCATTTGTTTTAAACTTAAAATGTCCGCCCATTTAGACACAGACAGTTCGCGCGCACGTACACAAGGACATGTACAGTCCGTGCAGACAATTTGCTAATATCTCACAATGATTGATCGCTGCTTGTTTACAGCTAATTTTACACTCATTAAGAAATGGAGTGGCTAGTAAGAGAAGAGCACTGAATTCACAGTTGTTGTCAAAAATGTGTATAGATATATATTTAAAAAAAAACGGTTATAACTGCAATAACTCTCGGCGGGCCGGACAAAATCCGTCCGCGGGCCGGACAAAATCCGTCCGCGGGCCGTAGGTTGGAGAGCCCTGGTCTAGAATATACATGTTCCCAATAGTCCTTGGTCGCACAATCTTGTACCCCGAACAGTCCTGGCGTATTCTTTATCGTGCACTTTCACCTGAAACATATGAGGTAAGTAGTTATGATCGGTAGTCGACATTACTCAAGGATTTATAGTGTCATTCCATGTGCGACGGAGAGGATTTACAATTAAACATTGGAAAAAAAGTAGATCTGGAGAGCGCATTTTCAAGAAAGATTTATTCTTTCGGACTGCTAGGTCGTAATTTGAGTATTCAAAAGCGATTATTAACAAGCAGTTCGTAATGGAAAGAAACATTTAAGAGAGATTTATTGTTTGAAAATATTCATTAAATCTCGATCACTGGCACATGTAAAATCAATTCTGGTGATGACATTAATGCCAATTATTGAGATAGAGACACCACTGCAGTCCTAGATGAGTTATCCACCACCCAGTATAATTACAAGAGGAAATTTCAGAGCGTGGAATAACCATAAAGTATTCAACCATAAATAACCAAAATAACCATGTGTATCGAGAGAGTATACAAATTAGATAATTCAGAGTATATAGATTGATTGATTGATTGATTGAGTACTTTATTTATGTAGATTACAATATATACTGGCTTAAACACTTATATACAATAGCTTACAATACAGCAAAATTATAGATGAATTTACATATTAATATAGACTGAGAAAATAATTATTGAACTGTATATGATATGAAAAAGTAATTATTTGTAATATAATAACTATAGATAATTGTATTGTTATGCATCTACATAAATTGGCGGAGCTTTGGACATATCAATGTCCATTCTTCGGAAAGAATATTAAAAATATCCTCCCCACTAACTCTCTACCAAAATTCAGATTCAGAGAAGGTCAGAACACAGAGATTATAGATATGTTACATGCGATATTCTCTGGTAATAGCATCAAGTGAGCGATCAAGATGCTCTTGAAGGCAAATACCCATTATTTATCGATTTCTGATGTTGAAGGTAACTGATTTTTTTGAGTGAAACAAATTAAGAGATTATAAGCAGTGTATTACAAGTTGAATGAATTGAAGAATTACTTGACGAGTAGCTATTTTAATAATCATCAATGCCGTACAATAAAACAGTAGCCCAATAACGAAAAATGAATTCGAGAATAATTCTTGACAAGCGGTAATTATTACTCTTGACAAACGGCTATTTTAACAATCATCAATGCCGTACAATGAAACAGTAGCCAAATAACGAAAAATGAATTCGAGAATTACTCTTGACAAGCGGCTATTTTAACAATCATCTATGCCGTACAATGAAACAGTAGCTAAATAACGAAATATTAATTCGAGAATTACTCTTGACAAGCGGCTATTTCAACAATCATCAATGCCGTACAATGAAACAGTAGCCAATAACGAAAAATCAATTTGAAAATCACTCTTGACAAGCGGCTATTTTAATAATCATCAATGCCGTACAATGAAACAGTAGCTAAATAACGAAAAATGAATTCGAGAATATTACTCTTGACAAGCGGCTATTTTAATAATCAGCCATGCCTTTAAATAAAACAGTATCCCAATAAAAAATTGTAATTATTATTTAACGAAAATCCTAAATAAATGCTGCAAATCACGCCGAAGACCTCTGCTACTGCAGAGACATTGACAACAGGGTTAACAGCTAGATGGAAATTCGGTGAGAACTACTATCCAAAAACTAGTTGCCAGCCCGGGAGTCGAACCCGGTACCACCCAATTGCCAGTCAGGAATGCTTGCCCTTACACCAAACTGACAATCTCTGGATAGCAGCGTCAGTTGCTCTCGATAGCAGATTGTCAGTTTGGTGTAAGGGCAAGCATTCCTGACTGGCAATTGGGAGGTACCGGGTTCGATTCCCGGGCTGGCAACTAATTTTTGGATAGTAGTTCTCACCGAATTTCCATCTAGCTGTTAATCCTGTTGTCAATGTCTCTGCAGTAGCAGAGGTCTTCGGGGTGATTTGCAGCATTTATTTAGGATTTTCGTTAAATAATAATTATATATTAATTAGCATTTGAATAAATTCATTCTCTATTTAATTCCAACCAAAAAAACTGTATCACTAGAATCAAAGTAATTTTGATTACAATTAAACTTGATTCTATTGATACTTTCAGCCTTTACAAGTGGGCGCTTAGTGTGTGTGTGTGTGAATGGAAAGTTCGTAAAAATAAGGATTCCCAATTGAAAGAAAAGAGAAGCCCGCTTGACAGAGAGTAATGATGGTGGATGGACTGTTTCGCAAAACAATTTCCTCAGTTCCAGAGTCTTTTTCAAAGAGTATGCCAGTGAATGTGCATGCGTGAGTGGAGAAACTAAAGATGTCCTCGTTCTTCTTTCTCAGTTGAAAATCCAATATGTCTGTCGAGTCGTTTGCATTGTTACTGGTGCCATTCTTCAGACCTCTCTCAAGCTGTTCTCTTTTCAATCATGGCCGGAGCTACTTATCAGTTCCCAAAGTGTCCCACTCATTCAAGGGATTAGAGTTTGTCGAGGAATCTGTCAAATGGTTGATCGGTTCCCCCTGTTGACGTCATGTGTTTCTTGGAAACATAGTCTGTTCATCGAAAGGCGACACAACAAGATAACGTTTGAGGCTTTGTGCTTGAGTAAGTATTTGAGTAATTATTTATTATTTTTTATAATTCTCAAGCGCTAACTCTATGTTGTTGTTTCTTTTTTCGATGAACACACCATAGAAGCTTATATCATAGAGAAACAATAGCTTGAGTAGATATCCCATGGTATAGGGCGTTTATGTCGCAACTTTTACTGTTATCTCAAGCCGATGGTCCACGCAGTTCTTTCCCAAAAAGGTTTGTGACGCTGGTAGTCTCTCATATTGTGCCGTTCATACACTCTCACCCCCAACAAAACAGTAAAAATCTACAATAATCGATAGTAAACGACTTGAGATAACAGTAAAAGTTGCGACATAAACGCCCTATACCATGGGATATCTACTGAAGCTATTGTTTCTCTATGCTTATATCATGTCATATTAGAACACATAAAGAATTACAGTCACATTTAACTGAATAATACCATTATTATTTTACTATAAACATTATTTGATTATTCTATTCATGCAATTATTATAATACTATCATTGAAATTTATCCATCTATGATTTTCGAATACACTAAAACATAATCAACTGAAATGGCATCTATTCAAGCTATTCATAAGGTAGATGATCGCACTACTTTTGCTCGGTGCTAGGAGCTTTGGAACCAGTACTTTTTGGGACCAATACATTTTGGGACTAAGATGGGTCTTCGCTGGTAGAATCAGGTGGATGAACATTGTTCTTCAACACAAAGTTATTGAACTCATGGAATTAGCGAGTCAGTTGTAGGCCTATTCTACTATATAAGTGCAATATACTCACTAAATTAACATGTTGGAGAAGATGTATGTAAGGAAAATACTAGATTGTTCATCTACTCAGTACACAGAACTATCTCTAAAAATCTGGTGTGGCGCACTCACACAACTTTCCTTGCCGTTATGAAAATTGATCAACTGACGCTAGTGTTCTCGCGCATCTCAAGTCTACTATTCTAAGATCTAAACCAGCTGGTGACAGGACAATAGCGCTGCAGACACACGAAGTCTGCTATCTCTCCATAGTGAATGATTTAATAGAATCAACAGTTGCCAACAGTTTGTAATTGAATAATCTTATTTTCTCGAATTTCGAGCTTATTTTCAATTTTAGGTGAAAATGCTACTGAACATTAATTGTAGAGATTTTTATGCTCGATCTTTTTTGTTTACATTGTATCTGAAGCCTTATAATTGGGAATCTAAAATCAATCTTTGCATGGATGGGGCGGTGCTCCTGAAATTTTTACAGATATGGGACTTGATATGGCAATTGATAGAGCTTATCAATGATTTTTTTAGGTATGAATTTGATCAAAATCGTTGGAGCAGTTTTCGAGAAAATCGCGAAAAACCCTGTTTTTGACAACATTTTCGCCATTTTAGCCGCCATCTTGAATTGCATTTGATCGAAATTGTTCGTATCGGATCCTTATATTGTAAGGACCTTAAGTTCCAAATTTCAATTTATTCCGTTAATTGGGAGATGAGATATCGTGTACACACACACACACACACACACCACACACACACACACACACACACACACACACACACACACACCACACACACACACACACACAGACCAATAACCAAAAACCACTTGAAATTTGGAAACTTGGAAACTATAGAAATTTGGAAATTAGGGTATTTTTTTAGGAGTAATTTTTTGGGAAGCAATACTTTCCTTACCTATGGCAATAGGGCAAGGAATGTAAAAACTATTGATATCCATAGATGATAAGTCAAACTGCATGCTCTAAAAAACTGATTTCTGCCAACAAATTATTTCCAACTACAAAATAGTAGAAACAACAGATCTAACCACAAATGTTTACTTAGTCTATGGTAGAAACAATAAAGCCATTGTTTGCAGAACGTGCATTTCCCGCGGTGGACCCTTTAACTAATTCATAGTCCACTGTAGAAACAAGCTAATCAGAAAAGACAATAATTAACACTCGAGAGCGAGTTGTAAGCTTTGAATCACCACCACACTCAACCACACTTTGTTTGAATGGTAGCTGCTTGGAACGTGTAACACAAACACTGTGAGATGGGCTTATAAGTAATTAGAAGTGTCCCAAAGGAGAACTGGCAATTCAGCTGTAGAGGGGTGTTGAATAACCCCTCACTGCTTGCGCCCAAACGAGGATTCAAAGCAAATGTGAGTTTCACTACAATCTGACAGCATTTATAATAGAATAATATCTATGCATCCTATTCATGTAATGCTGAATCTCACTATAGAGGGTTGTTCTTCCCTGAATTTCCTCTACCAATTCCTGTCTAGTATTATCTTCATTTGTTCTTAGTTCCAGCTTCTCTAATATTACTACATATCACCATAGAGAAACAATAGCGTAACTATTTGTTGATTGGAAGTATAAACGGTTAAAAACCAAAATAACAGGAATACAGCTGATGATGTGTGAGCACACACGAAAGCATGCTCCTGTAAAATATTAATTTTTATTTAATAAAAGTGGATTTTTGACAACGTTCTAAGTCTATTCAATAACAGGAATAGTTTTGTAGGTGATATCATAGAGAAACAATAGCTTAAGTAGATATCCCATGGTATTTGGCGTTTATGTCACAACTTTTACTGTTATCTCAAGCCGATTGCTGTCGATTATTGTCGATTTTTACCGTTTTGACCGGGTAAGCTTCACGGGTAGGAACTACGTGGACTTTCGCCTTGAGAAAACAGTAAAAGTTGTGACATAAACGCCCTATACCATGTGATATCTACTTAAGCTATTGTTTCTCTATGATATCACTTACAAAACTATTCCTGTTATTTTGGGTTTTATCCGTTTAACCTTTAATCAACAAAAATATTGTATCGACTATCAAACTATTGAGTATTGTGAGTATTATACAAGATGAAAACTATAGCTGCACCAACCCTTTTATATAGGTGTGAAACCTGGATGCTGTCAGGGCCAGATGAAAGTAGACTACAGGCATCTGAAATTGAAATTTTTCATTGCCAAACAATTTTACATTCATTTCTACAATCACAAAATGATAAAAATAATAAAGTCAACAAAAGTACAAAATTTTAGAAGTATAAAGCACAATATAATTAACAAGATCATGTGATAATATTAAGCAAAGTAATTTGGCTCTACTTGCAAAAGTTACACTTGGGCGCCAGTAATGAGTTCAATTAAAAAGCAATAATTACATAATACTATGTACATGTACAAGAACAAAAGAGTACAGGTTGAAAAGGTTAAGTTGTTAACAAAATTAACAGAAATAGGGAAAAAATATATAGAGAGATATATAATAGGCTAATCTGAAATGAGATTCCTCCGAAGAATCTATGATTGCAGCCACGAAATTCATTTCAGAAATACTGAGATAAGAAAACATCTTAAGGCCGTCCAAGGAAAAGATGGACAGTTGTGAGGTTCGGAGCAGGCAGAGATGCCGAAACCCTGAAAGCTAGAAGAAGAAGAAGAAGAAGAAGAAGTAGAAGAAGAAGAAGAAGAAGAAGAAGCAGAAGAAGAAAAAGAAGAAAAAGAATAAGAAAAGTAATGGTCAATTCTCATCCCCTCACTGTCGTTTTACAATACAATAATTTTTGGGATTATCTATTCATCTATCGTATTTAGCAGAAGGAAGTTTGAAGTCAGTTTAATCCAATTCATATTCAGAATTTGATGATAAATCTGTTTTCAAGATGGAAATAGATCGTCGATCTATAAGTCATTTTATAAGTAATAAAATAACTCGGATTATTTATCGCAATTGTAGATCATACCTAATACTTATTGGGGTAAATGTTTACAGAAGATCCATTTCATCGACATTAATCGTACCTGGTTCAGATTAATAGTCGATTAATGTTAATCAGTAAAGTCGAGTAATATAGCCTGTAAATTTCCAATTAGCCTTGAATTTAACTTCAGCTATTGTGGTTCCTACCCTGAAGGTTTGAAGAATAGAAGAAAGGATACTTAGTAAAAGATGAACTAGTAGTTCTGCGAACAATAGACCTCGCTCATGAATACAACTTTCAAATTAATGAGAAGGGCCATGCATTATGAGTGTACAGTATGTTGTGATTTAGCAATGTCATCTATTATTTTTTCTATTGAAAATGCTAGTGACAATGTTTCCAGGGACATCGGGTCAACTCAAGGAAAAATGGAATATGCAGTAGGCGATTTAGACGATGAATGAGATAGAAAATGATTCTAAATAAGATGGGTTTCTTGGTGTCAATGACAGGAGGTTGCTAATGATGGTTTTAATGTTATGGTTGTTATATACTATGCAGAATGAATGCTCACAACTCGGTTTCATGCTCTCATACTAAAAGGAAAAACAAAAGCTAATAGTTTTTCAGAAACTATTCGTCTATGAAACAGAGAAATTTCGTGTTGAAAAGGAAAAAAATTGTGCAGTCAAGTGAGACGTTTTCTACAATTAATAAATACAGCACATTTTAGAGTGGCACAAGTTCTATTATATAGAATGAGAGCCAATTTATTTTATTTATATTTATTTTGGGCAAGATTCACTCTTAACATATTGTTAATGCAATGATCTTTCATTTTGAAAAGAATACAAATAAATTGTTGTATCTTGCAAAATAACAGCGCTAGATACGAAAAAGTAACTTTATGTAAGGAGGTTGGTCTGTGGTTTTTCAAATTACAAAAACCGAAGGTCTTATCAAAAATCGTTACACATACGTTTCTGCGCCTTGTTTCAAAGAACTTGTTTACCAAATTTTATCCAAATCGGACAATAACTGCGACTGTAACTGTGGTGCAAACGAACAAACAGACAAAAGCCGATCGAGTCGAAACTAAGACCTCAGCTTCGCTCCGGTCAATAAAATTCTACTCGGTTGCAGATTTTACTCAGATTCATCTTCAACTTTTCTATATAGATAGTGATAATGGTGATTTGCTGTTTTTAATGTGATGAGAAAGACGAGAAAGAGAATAACAGTAAATGTGTAACAGTAGAATTTTTTTCAGCACTACAGCCCAATATGAGCTTTGGCCGCCTCCACTACAGCTCTCCACGCATCTCGGTCTTCTGTTAACATCCTCTATTTATCCCATTTCTTGGAGATCGTCTCTCACTTCATCTTCCCACCTTATTCTCGGCCTTCCTCTCTTTCTTCTTAAATGTAGCCTCTCCTTGAACATTATTTTATTGCATTCTGTTCTCATTCATTCTACAGATATGTCCAAACCACCTAAGCCGCTGCGCCTTTATAAATTTTACAGTAGAATATAGATTTTTAAATTTCTTCCCCAACTGATCTACTAATGATGATGCTGATTTACTGATTCAGATCTCTAACTTCAATATGATGAGTGAATGAGTAACAGCTCATGTATAATATACATCCTCTCTGACTCATTATTAATTTTGGGGCTGTAAATAACAGATTGGGGTGGAAGTGAAAGAGAGACGGCAACTTTGCAAATGGCAACTGACCAGCGTCACTTACTGAAACACCCCTCCCCAACCCTTGTGCATTAGACGGGCATACACAAATTACTCTCACACACGCAATCTAATCCCAGCACAAAAAGCATTCCCTATACACACACACACACTCAAACATCCCTCACAGACACACACACTCACGCACGCACATGATGGCTATAAATTAGTGGACACCTGTTGCATTGGTTGCCTGCAGCGATAGTGAGATTCTCTTTAATCTGTCAGTATTTGTTGAACAGGTGGTGACGTTTGTTATCTATGAGGAATACTGACAGAGAATCTCACAAAAGTCGTGAGTGGAATGGGTGCGCGCGCATCCCACCACAAAATACATTACTGGCAGCGTTAGTTGAACGGGGAGCATCGATGTTATCCAATGTGGATTGCTGACAGTTTTTATTGAATCACACTAAAGCTTGTTAAAATGCTGCCCTACTACAGTAATAATAACAAGCCAAGCACAGGCTCTTCTCCCGCGGGTACATTAATTAATACAATATTAACAAACCTCTATTATTTCTCCTATGTTGGTCTCGCTCTTCCACTACGGATGTTTAGCGAGTTTGAGTCCATGTTTTTCCCATTATCTCCAGCATAATAACCCTCATTTACCATTGGTAGCGCTATGGACTGAAGGTAACCTCCTAAAAATCAATACAAACACAAAATTGAAAATTTTCACCAATAATGGAATAGGCTACAGTCTTGAAGCTCTAATATATTGTCAGATTATATTGAGGAAGATGAATTTTGGAAAACACTGTGCTCATTATCAGATATTTTATATTTATTTATCCCTTTTACTACCAACGTTTTTCACATACATGAATGCTTAAAGAATATTGTATATTGAACAATATCAATATAAAATATTCTTCATACATATACGATTGTGGCCTTCCTCCGTCACTGTCCATAATGATTAATGACACCCAAGTCCTCCCATTCATAGCTTCTGCCTATCCTTATTGTTATTCTGAACAATGGATCGCTCAGTGGACTACTTTTTCCCTGATCGCTCATCGGACGACAAGCCTATTATTCCTATTATTCCTATTATTCCTATTATTCCAGTATAAGAAAGGTACAAGTTTCCAATCTTGAATGAATTATCAGTGCAATGCAGAATTAGATCAGAATCATTCCTTTTTTAGATCTTAATATAGACTAGATAATTAAACTATGTTTCTTTTCTTCTCCTTCAGTTCAAGTAAGGTTTCCCCGAAATCCGAGTACCCTCATATCATTATCCTCTATGGCCGTTTCCGAGCTCGGGATTCAGCTGAGTTCTAGACTTTAACTGGCTTTAAAATCTGGAGTCAGAAAATTGGCTTTCCGAGTCAGAGCGTTAACGTAGTTGAGGACTTAAATAGACTCTGGATTTTAGATATCACGTTGGACCCTAGAGTTTATAATTTCGCTTTCTGAGTGAAGGGCTTATAAGTCCAGGACTTGAATTAGATTCTCGCCTCTTTCCGAGTCGAGGATTTATCAAAAATCGTCAAGTCCAGAACTTAAAACAGCGTAATCTTTAACCCTCGACTGGGGTAGGGTTTAAATTAAAGTTCTAGACTTAACTGAGCAAACACAATTCAGTTATTGTTTTGAAGTAGATGAAAAGTCAAATGGATGCCATGGAATAGTCTACCTAAATTATTTGGATTAGTCCATCTGAATTCATAATAGTTTGCAAGTTTATTTTGCAATAAAATTGTATCAGAATTATGCGTAAAAAAACTAACCTTATTTTACGAATGTGACAAAACCTAAAAATGTTCAAGAAAAATAATACAAGGATTGTCTTTGATTGTCATGTATGTAGCTAATAGTATTTCCTCGAAAAAAATGATAGTCCAAACGAATATCCTTTCTTAGCTGTTGAGCTGCAAACTAAAAATAATAAATATTTAGTAACATCCGTTTATAGATCTCCTAGTACAAGTATACCTTTATTTATAGAACAACTTGATAATTATATGAATGGTTCATGCTTTAATTTTGATTATTC
The DNA here is from genome assembly GCF_014356525.2 of Nilaparvata lugens. Classification (NCBI taxonomy): domain Eukaryota; kingdom Metazoa; phylum Arthropoda; class Insecta; order Hemiptera; family Delphacidae; genus Nilaparvata; species Nilaparvata lugens. The sequence continues at coordinate 93,842,237 of NC_052504.1, forward strand.
ATTAGTGATAGGTGATGTAAATATTGATTTGTTATGTAACTCTAAAAAAACGCATGATTATTTGTCTATTATGAGTTCGCATGGGTTTGAGTCCTTTGTCAATAGAAAAACTCGTCCTGCTTCAAATACTTGTTTAGACCATATTTTTTCTAAATCCAAACATAATGACTCATTAAAACTGCTGTATTAGAATGTCAATTACTGATCATTATGCGACTGCTCTTCACGCATCAATTAAAAAAGATGTTTGTTCTCGATCTAGTAAGCCATGTAAGTTCATTGAAGTGAGGAATGTTAATAAAGAAAAGTTGTTAGAGGAGAGTGCTTTAATGAATTGGGAGATTGACGCGAATAGAAGTATTGAAACATTAGTAAATGAATTTGTAAATAATGTAAAAACGTGCATCAGTAGAGCAACAGTTATTAAAAAGGTTAATTTAACTAAAAAACATTTGAAACCTTGGATGTCCAATGGAATTCTAAAGTCCATAACTATAAGAGATAGATTATATAAAAGATTGAAAAATGAACCATTTAATGTAGAGCTGAGAAGGAATTCATGTCTTACAGAAATAGAATAGTAGATCTAATTAGAAAAGCAAAAGATTTATATTATCAATCAGAAATAAATAAAGCTCAAGGTGACCCTAATCACCTGAAGATATGGTCTGTGATAAATCAAGCAATTATTGGGTAAATAAGAATTCACAATTACATGCAAATCAAGATCTTAATGCTTTGAATGACTATTTTGTGAATGTAGGTATAAATCAAGCGCAGGAATTGATATACATGGACAGAATGAAGATCAATATTTGGAACAAACAATAGATATTGAAAATGCATTTAATTTCAATTTTGTTACTGAAACAGAAATCAAGGAAGTAATCAAAAGTTTGAATGATAATAAGGCACTTGGATGGGATAACATATCCAACAGCGTGCTAAAACTATTAACTGACACAATCTCTAAACCTCTTTCAGAAATTTTCAATTGTTGTTTTTCATCTGGATACTTTCCCTTGCATTTCAAGCATGCAAAAGTTATTCCTTTACACAAGGGGGGGAGTAAAGAAATACCTCAAAATTATAGACCAATTAGCTTGCTAAGTTCTATTTCTAAAATTTTCGAAAAATTGGTAAGAAAAGATTAGTTGAATATCTAGATGTTAATAAAATCTTGATAAGAGGCAGTTTGGTTTCCAACAGGGTAGAAGCACAGAGGATACATTGGAGTCCTTAACTGAGACAATATACAATGGTTTCAAAACAAATAAAAAAACCTTGGTAATGTTTCTGGACCTGGCCAAGGCTTTTGACACAGTACCACATGATAAAATGATCCAAACTATCTAATATTGGTATTCAAGGAATAGAGTTAGATTTCTTTGAAAGTTATCTAAGGGGTAGAAGCCAATCGTTAGCTGTGGTGGTAGTAATAGTGAGATTAGAGATGTGACATGGGGTCTACCTCAAGGGACTGTATTGGGACCAGTTTTATTTTTGATCTATGTTAATAACCTGCCTAGTGTACTGGACTCAGTTGGGTCTAAGACAATTTGTTTTGCTGATGACACAGCACTTATCTTCCAAGAAGGTTCCTGGGAAGATGTTATCAAGCAAACAAAAGTGGGTTACTATAAGGTTTCTCAGTGGCTAAAATGTAATTATTTGAGACTAACTTGGTAAAACAAAATGTATGACCTTCAGTCCAACAACAAGAGGAGATCTAGATATGAACAGGCTTTGTTTGAATAATGCTTGTAACAGGTATCCATGTGATTCTTGCAATGAGGTTATTGAGAGTGTAAACAATTACAAGTATCTTGGTATTTTTGTTGATAAGCATCTACGCTGGTCACCTCAGATTAGCTACCTTTGTAGAAAATAAGGGTGGTCAATTTAAAAATGTACATGCTTAGAAGTATTTTGAGTCTAAAATTACTGAAATCTGTTTATTTTGCTCTATTCCAATCCTTAGTTCAGTATGGTAATTCTATATGGGGAGGCCTTTTGATTCAACTTTAAAACCTCTATTTGTTTTACAAAAGTTAGTTATCAAAACATAATGAGGTATCCGAGAGATTTCCCAAGTGTCACATTGTTTCAAAATTCCAATCTGTTCACTATAAGACAATTGTTCATTTTAAAGACTATTAAGAAACATGTGCTCAAATTAAAAAATATTCAAAATTTTCAAAGAGTAACTAGACAAGTCGCTCAAACTTATCACAATTGAAAGAGTTGATAGCACCCTATCCCGTAGAAGTATTTCATATTTGAGAATAAACTCTATAATAAAGTTCCAAGGATGGTTTTAAAGAAGCCTAAAATAAAAGATTTCCATACCTGGGTGAAAGAAAATTATTTTATTCAATTAATGATTTGGTTTATATTGATTGATGTTGTATGAATCTTAAATTCAGCTTTATGTATATATTAATTTATTGTTATTTCTTAGAAGGAATATTTAGTTGGTTGAATGTTAATTACTGTTAGCCTATATTATAATATTAATATTAATGTATAAGTGAATAAGTTATATTAAGACTCCACGTCGGCGTACAAGTTTTCTTTTGCCGACGTGTAGCACAAAGTTGTCAATTTCCTTTCAGTTGTATTCTGTATATATTTTGTGCAATAAACGATTTGATTTGATTTGATTTGAATTTATATTCCAATCTGAAAGTTATTAATCAATGTCATATTAACATATTAATATTCTAACAATAGTAAATTATTATTCCTGTTTTTTTTAAAACAAATGTTTTCAAATTCAATAGCCTAATGTAATTGTTATTCCCAAATCACTGGTTAAGATTGATTGATTGATTGATTGATTGATTGAGTACTTTATTTATGTAGATTACAATATATACTGGCTTATACACTTATATACAATAGCTTACAATACAGCAAAATTATAGATGAATTTACATAATATAGACTAAAAATAATTATTGAACTGTATATGATATGAAAAAGTAATTTGTAATATAATAACTATAGATAATTATATTGTTATGCATCTACATAAATTGGCGGAGCTTGGACATATCAATGTCCATTCTTCGGAAAGAATATTAAAAATATCCTCCCCACTAACTCTCTAAAGATCAATGATCAATAATAGCCTAACGTAAAATAGAATGTTTATCCATTCATCTTTCAAAAGGTTAGGTTTTGCTTTAAAAAGGCCAACAAAGAAATCGAAACGTATTTTCACAAAATACGGTAGTTTTACAAAATAGTTTGGAGAGCATGCTCATTTGAATTATCCCGCTGCAATCATCTGTTATCGTTTTGCTATAATGCCAACAATACAACAGCAAAATATTGTGAATTTCCCTCATGTTTAACTACATTAAAGTCCTGGAATCGAATAAGTCGAGAACTTAATATAGACCTCGGAGTTTAGAAGATAAAATCGTGACTCAGAAATTCGATTTAGACCCGAGTGCTTATTTTAGTCCTGGACTCTGTAAGTCCAGAACTTATAGATCCCGAGCTCGGAAACCGGCCCTAGATTCCTCATCCTAGGAGAGATACTGTCTCGTTATATGTCTAACGTTCCACCTAGCACTTTCATGACAGCGGAAACAAATGAATGAATGAATAATGAATTTATTGTCAAATACAAGAAATATTTTTAAATGAAAATAATCTTAAAAAATACAATAGTTTTTGGCGTGACTGGAAAAAGAAGCCTTGAGCTCCAGCCACGAGAAACTACGACCAAGTACTTTTTTCGGAATTGAACAGACCTTATTGTTCACGTTTTTTCTTTACTCACTTGGTTTGCTCGTGCGGTTCTCATACAGCTATTTCAAAAGCACACATACGTACACCATGAATCCAGTTAAATAAATAATCAAAACAAAGTCTCACTCCGAAGACAGAAGGTGTGGTCGGAATATGTTTTATGCAAGACTCGCTTTACGGCCTGAATGATGATGCTCTTCTATCTTTCTCTAGAATAATCCTCAGCTCGAACCAAATCCTTTTCATCTTGCTACCCTCTCGGATATTCTTCTCCTTCTCACAGTTCTTTGTTACTATCTCACTCTTACACCCCCTTACACAAACTCCCTCTTTCTTTCTCTCACTCTTTCTCTCTTTACTTTGGTAATTCTTTCCTCTCTCTCTCTCTCTCTCTCTCTCTCTCTCTCTCTCTCTCTCTCTCTCTCTCTCTCTCAATCTCTCTCTCTCTCTCTCTCTCTCTTCCTCACTCTCTCTCTCACTGCATAACAATATTATCTATTTTATCTAAATAATAAAATAAATAAATAAAGGCTTTTATTGAACGAAATTTCATTACATTTCAGAAAATAATCAAGTAAATGTTAATACATTTTTATTGTAAGCATTTTCTCCTTGGCTGAGTGCCGTCAGGAGGTGTTGGCAAGCTTTTTATATATGAATTTTAATATTATTTATTTATTTTAAAAATAGACAATATATACAAAAAATAAGAATGAAAATACTATTTTACAGAGGAAGAGAGGGTAATAGTACATCTTGTGTGTATGGATTAAAAATTGAATTCTTGAATCAAGAAATATCTGTACGCCCAAGCATCTCTGCAGTATTGTCCTATCAGCATCCATTGTCACATTCAGGTACGTCTTCAGCTCCTCTACAGCAAGCAAAGTCTTTCCGAAGTATCGCTTTCTGAACTCTGCAAGCACGGGCACCTGGCTATGAATGAACTACATCCTCTTCCTCCTTCATGTTGCATAGAACAGATCCTTACATCCTGCCTGTGGGAATATTGTTGAGACGAATGAGCTCGGTCCTTGACTTCATGAACCACTTAATCAATGTGAAGTCCACTGGTTCATACACATAGTTTGTGAATTGCGTCAGTTCTGGATACAGGGAGTATCGCTGGCTTCTCTGAAGTCTGCCTCTGAATCCCTCTCCCAGTCCCTCAGTGACTCTGATAACAAGAGCCTCAACATCACCCGCAAGGAATTCCGTTGCTGAGACCCCATAAGCCGTTTCCATATTCATCCAGTCTCTGTACACAACACTTTCCTCTCCATAGTTTCCTTGAGCAGAATATGCGATACCTATTATCAGGCAGATTCATGCATCTCTTCATATACTTGAAGTGGAGCCTTAATGTATAGACAAAGAGTGGGAGCAGTGCAGTCTCGAGTAATAGGCAGTAGTTTGGGCGCCACATAGGTAGATTGAAAACCTTCTTAAGGAAAAGACGTTGAACCTTTTCACTTCCTCACTATCTTTCTCCCCATATTTGAGCGCCATAGCACACTGTATTTTATCTATAGTTATTACTAATTGCTTCTTTTCATATCATATACAGCTCAATAATTATTTTATTATTTATATTTTGTAAATTCATCTATAATTTTTGCTGTATTCTAAGCTATTGTATATAAAAGAAGGATCGTTGTTATGTCCAAAGCTCCGCCAATTTATGTAGACATAACAATATAATTGCATCTATAGTTATCTACGTAATTATCTTTTGTTATTACAAAAAATGCTTTTTCATATCATATACAGTTCAATTATTTTTTTAGTCTATATTATGTAAATTCATCTATATTTTGCTGTATTGTAAGCTATGTATAATTTATAAACCTGTATATATTGTAATCTACATAAATAAAGTACTCAATCAATCAATCAATCAATCTCTCTCTTTCCTCTCTCTCTCTCTCTCTCTTTCGTTTGGTAGAGAGTTAGTGTGAAGGATATTTTTAATATTCTTTTCGAAGAATGGATGTTGATATGTCCAAAGCTCCGCCAATTTATGTAGATGCATTACAATATTATTATCCTGTATTCCTAATTGCTTTTTTTCATATCATTGTACAGATCAATAATTATTTTCCTAGTCTATATTATGTAAATTCATCTATAATTTTGCTGTATTGTACGCTATGTATATGAGCGTATAAGCCAGAATATATTGAATCTACATAAATAAGTACTCAATCAATCAATCAATCTATTGTAACATACATAAATAAAGAAATCCAATCACTCTCTCTCTCTCTCCCTCTCTCTCTCTCCTCCTTCTTCTTAAAGCTTTCTCTCTCTCCCTTCCATCAACAGAAACAGAAGCCCCATCCAAACTAGACACTCTTGCTTCAGCATCTTAGGAGGTGATTTGTTTCTTCAATTCCTTTTCAACCTTTTTCTCCGTTTTGCACAATATTTCTTTAAACCCTTCCACACTCTCATTCATAGATTCATCAATTACTATTTCTATCTCACTGAATTCTTCTATTAATTTTATTTATCATTCATTCATATTTTAATTCTCTTACTATTATCATAGGTTAGATCGGTGCTACTATTAAGTTGTGTTAGTTTTTGATCCATTTATTTGTCAAGTTAATTATTAATTATCAATTTAATTGTTTTTATCACAAACAAAAAATGATTCCAATAATATAATAAATCAATTCAAATCAAATTGTTTTTATTATCCATGATAACATGAAACAGCTGTTATATAGCTAAGATGAACGTTATATTTTCGAGCTCAAAATTAAGTGGTTTTATTCTTTATTTTGTGAATTTAACGTTTTTTTCTGTTTTTACAAAAGTTTTACTATCAATCTATCAAAATTTTAAATTTTTTGTTTTATCTAATCTATACTCTCAGATTGTGATTTGGTGTAGAAAATTGAAATGGACATAACCTATGTATTATATTGCACAATTTGAAACTGAATTAGGAAATTGAAAAAGTTTTGGGCAATAACCTGTTTTTTCTTTCCCAATCATTATATTTTTGTGGTAATCTAATAAATAAATAAATAACAGGGCACAAAATTCAAATCATACAACACGCTAAATATTATAACGCTACAATGATTCATAAGCATAGTTTTATTCAGAAGCAAAGTACTTGTGACTGTATTAGCACGATTCAGAACTGGCCTAATATACGGTAGCAATATTACGAGAAGTACCTAATTCCTGATTCACCAAAACAATTGCAGATCACCATGTACAACGGCCTGTAAACAACTGAACATGGACAGTTGATAACTGTCTATTTTTCTATTTTATAAACATCGAATTCATTTCTGGTCAATTATGAATTTAATAGATCTTCCGCGCAGGCGCCAGCAGGCGCCTAAACCCAAAAAACGTTATGATTCAATATAGCATAATTTTATTCAGACAGCAAAGTACTGCACGATTTCACGAAAACATTCCAAACAAGAAGATCGTCAGTCGTTACATATGTTCCTATTGGAAACCCCCCTCACTACAATGACAAGGACGCAGTCTGCGCAATCTCCCCCCCCCAACGTTACCACTCCTGGACAATGACAATGACAGTGTCATACTGTACATTAGTTTTTGCATTTCACCTTTCTTCCAATTGAATACTTGTACCCTATTACACTTCAAAGAAAGTAAATGTAAATGAAAAAAAAAGTGACAGAGAATGGCTTATCTTGGAAATCTTGCAGTATACTAAAAGTATTTTTTTATTGCAGAAATTTTCGTGGAAGCATGAACTATTATTCATTCAATTATCCAATAACTTACTTTTTCTCGAGAATTTAGGAATGATTGGTTGTTTTCTAATTATAGTATAAGAAAAAAACATGTAAAACTTGATCTCTCCAATACTAAATTTTTCCCGGTTAGTATCATGTAAAGTTCTTGGGTTGAATTTGAATTGCCATGCATGGCCCAACATGGGAATAAAGAATTCGATGAGAGAAGAATGAACCATGTCTCCAAAATAGCTGTACAAATAGAATATAGTACAGATTTCATGTGATATTGAAATGAAATGGGAATAAATAATAATATGGATGTCAAACTACTGTATAGCATATAGAATAATAGAGCATATATATGAATATAGTATATAACATAAAACACAATAGCGCAGACAAGAAGACGGGCAATATCTCATTGAACAAAAACAATCATTGCTTTGACAACCAAAAACCAGTTTTCCGGTCTCCGGTGTGAGTGTGTGTACTCACAATCTAGCAGTTGGGACTGTGTTAGTGAGTTCGACCACACTTTTTCGAAAGGCTAGTAGGGAATTGAAGCTTTCTCGATCGAGAGTTCTTTGCAGGTACTTCGTTCTAGCGTGTTTCGGACGCTATTTTCCAACCGATAATCATGAAAATGGTACAAATTGTTCAGAAAGACTTGGACATCTGGCGCCGTACCGCCAAATTTTGATATCACTTATCAATTTTTTCCTATTGAACGTCAAACTTGCCAAATTCTCTCAAGTTCATCGAATTTTAAAGTCATTTTATAGTTGGAAAATTGAATTCTGCGGTACGGCGCCAGATGTCCAAATCTTTCTGAAAAATTTGGTACCATTTTCATGATTATCGGTTGGAAAATAGCGTCCGAAACACGCTAGAACGAAGTGCCTGTTTCAGCCCTTTTTCAGAATTATAACATTGCTCTTAAACGAAAATCCCAATTAAATACTGTAAATCATCAAATCTCCGTTAAATATTAATATTAAAACATTATAAATATACAACCTACCTACTAAATATTACAATTTACAAATATACAATATTAAATATTACAACCTACATATTTAACCTACATATTAGTCTACATATTTGTCGATTTCAAAAAGGCTTACGACTCAATCCACAGACCCACACTTTTCAAAATTCTTGAAGAAAAAGGACTAGATCAGAAAACTCGGAAACTGATAGAAAAAACATTAACTAATACAATATCCAAAGTAAAGTTCATGGGAAAACTGTCAAAACCGTTTGAGATAAAGACTGGCGTCAGACAAGGTGATGGATTGTCTCCGTTGCTATTCAACATAGTTCTGGATAGAGTAATGGAAGAGTGGGAAAGCAACTCAAAGAAAGAAACCTTTGGAAGCCAATCGCGCTTGGGACCAAGAAAAATAATTTACAAATACCTTATTTGGCTTTTGCGGATGATCTTGCAATAATGGCAGACTCGGGCGAAGTTGCAATAAAACAAATAGAAACTTTGAAAGAATGTGCAGAAAAAGTTGGCTTACAAATATCCTTCGAAAAAACAGTGTTCACAACCACAAACCTAGAAGTTACCAGACTACAAACTAATATGGAACAATCAACAGGTTCCAGGTTTTAAATATTTAGGAGAGGTTATTTCGGAGAGATTATCACAGCAGGATAGAATAAAGAAAGTTCGTAAAGGCCTAGGGCTGGTGCAATCCATTTACAATAAAAAATGCTTGTCTCTTCACACTAAAATTAGACATTATAATACAGTAATAAAGCCATCAATGCTATATGCCAGTGAGACCCTAAATCTCAACAGGAAAGCTGATCTAGAAAATTTGAAGAAAGAAGAAAGGAAAATAATTAGAAAAATTCTAGGTCCGAGATTAACTGAGAATGGTTATAGATTACAGAAAAATAGCACAGTTGAGCAACATTCAAATATTGTAACAGACATGAGAAAAATACGTCTAAAATTCTATGGTCATATCATGAGGCTCCCTGACCATAGAATCACAAAAAAAATAGTAAAATATGTAGCTTCGCTTGCCTATGGAGGAGAATGGATTAGGAATGTTAAGAAAGATCTAGTTTTGGCAGGAATTACTGATGATGAAATTAAAAATAGAAATAATTTCAAAACAAAAGTGAACAAATGGGAAATATTCCAGAGATAAAAGCACCAAGAGTTGGCACAAGATGGAGTGAAGAAAGAAAAGCTGCATTTTCTCAGAGAATGAAAACTGGCGGGCGAACAAGAAAACCGCCAAGTCTAATAAAAATCGATGATCATGATTTTACTCAGCGTCTTCCACTTCGGGAGCTCTACGACTAATAATAATAATAATAATAATAATAATATTACAACCTAAATATTACAAACCTACTACAAATATTACAACCTACCTACTAAATATTACAAATTTACAAATATACATATTTGCAATATATAATAATAATATATAATATTTACAATATTACTAAATATACAAATATTACAATATTACCTACAGTAAGTATTGACAACAGGTGATTCACAGCATTAATCTAATTGGTATTTTCGTTTAATAATAATTATTCATTAATTAGCATTTGAACAATAATGCAACTTCCAATTTATTTCCATCTCTATTCGTCAAGTCGTCTTGTTCGCTCACTACACGCTTCCACTCTTAATGAACACGGTCCACGTTATAATGACCGTGGAGAAAGATATGAGAACAGTGTTGTAGATTCTCTGCATTGCCACTGCCTTTTATAGAGAATAGTTCATACCGGTATATCTGATATAATATTAACTGGTCATTCTTGTTAGAAATAAACAATTATATTTTATTCGTATATTATAATATTTTTCAATGATTGAATGACAGATTTTCAAAATTTAGATTAAATATTTTGTTAATTGATTCTATTTCTACATTGTTAGAAAATATTCTGGCAACGTTGCAGAGCTGGAGCTTTTGCTTTATAGAATGATAGACAAGGATAGCAACAACAATCAAATACTGTCATTAAAAAGAGGACCTCACTATAGTCTCCTTTCAAACACTTACCCCTAGATCTGAAATTTATTCACCAACTCTTTCTCCCTCACTTACTCGCTTTTCTCATTCCATTTTCTGTTTTCTACTTCTCATCATAGCCTACTTTTTTGTTTCCTTTCACACTCCTATTTATTATTCTCCATTCATTTATTCACTCAGCAACTTTTTTCTCCATCACAACTTCTTTTTTCACTCTCTCTTCTTCTACTACTATTTCTACTTATATTCCCTATCACACTCTTATAATAGATCATGTAAATCATAAATAGTATACGAATAAGAATACAATGAGTATGTGAAAATACATGTATATATCAATGCTCTATACTCCAAGACCCTTGATTCATTCACTCACCAACTCTTTGTTTCTCTTTCTCTTACTCACTGTATCTCTTTCTCTCAATCTTCCTCATTTGCTCTCTTTTGTCTTCCATCATTTGAAATAATTTTTAATATAATAGTGCAAGATACGATCAAGGTTTTTGAAAGATGTCAAGAGATTTGTAATGGAATGTGAGAATATAGATACATTTTTAGAATTCTCATGTAGACTTGTATATCATAATATTGTACAATATACTTCGAAGCTAAAATTGATAAATCATCGATACTGTCATGTAATATGTGTCACTTCATATGCGACTGTCGGCCTCAGTAACTACATTTTAGCGCTATAGTTTTGTAATCAATTTTATATCACCATCTCAAACAGGTTTAGTACCTCGAGATGCAAATACTCAATTGGCATTGCATTTTATTTTGTAATAGTATTTTCTCATGTTGTAAAATTTGTATTGCTTTTATTATGTATTTCTAAGATGTTGTAATTTTATATTTCTGTCAATAGATCATGTAAATCATAAATAGTATACGAGTAAAAATACAATAAGTATGTGACAAAATACATGTATATCTCAATGCTCTATACCCCAAGACCCTTGTTTCATTCACTCTCCAACTCATTCTCTCTCTTCCTCTTCCTCTTTCTTTCTCTCACTCATTCTCCCTTGCTCTCTCTCTCGTCTTCCATCATTTGAATAACAAACGAATGATGAGGGGCGTCTGTCAGACACCGCACACAAAAACTGTTTTTATTTATTCTTTGATGGAGCTGCTTTCCCGAATAGTGAACGTCGTTTTAAATTCCTCTCTTGTTGCCCTTGCGTGACGTCACAGCTCACTAAAGGAGCACGCGCTACATTTACATAATATTCCTCACTTCTGCTGGTGGTTGGATTTTTATGCTTTCAACACTGTTGGTCGTTTTCAGATAGTCATCATCATAATATAAAAATATTCCAATTTCTTGGGCTTACATTGATCATTCGTGTTACATGACAATATGAGATATCTATAAGATATTTACTGTAGAATCACTACTCAAATATCTCCACTGTAGAGACCAGTTAGTATAGAATGTAACATTCATTACTCACATCCATTATTACATTCTATACTCACTGGAAGAGATAGTGTGGGGATTGTATTTTGATCCACCGAAACACAAAATCGGAGATCAGCGGACTCGCTTCGCTCGCCTGCATTTTTCAATTAAGCATGCTTCATTCCATCAGAAAGTCAAAGTACTGAGAAATCGCAGAAAAGCTGTGAAAAACGTTGAAAAACGCTGATTTTGAGCGTATCTTTGATGAAGTATAAAAGTCACCTCATCACAAAATTTTTAGACCCCAGCTAAACCCTGTACCAAATTTGAAAATTTTCTGTCTATTACTTGATGAAATAACTGAGAAAACGCTTATTTTGGGGGTATCTTTGGCGTTATTTCAAATTCCTTCTAACACAACATTATTACACCCCAGCTGAGCTTCTGTATTGAATTTGAACATTTTCTGTTCATTTGTTCTCGATAAAGCTGAGAAAGCGCAAAAAAACGCTGGAAAACGCAGATTTTGGGCGTATCTTACTGTGAAAAATAATGGTATTTATTGAAAAGGGTACTATGATTCATCATTTCTATTTAGATACAAGTAGTCCTGAACAAGAAAGTAAATAATTTATCAGTTCTATTTAAATACAAGTAGTCCAGAACAAGATAGTAAATGATTTATCAGTTCCATTTAAATACAAGTAGTCCTGAACAAGAAAGTAAATAATTTATCAGTTCTTTTTAAATACAAGTAGTCCCGAACAATATAGTAAATAATTTATCAGTTCTATTTAGATACAAGTAGTCTTGAACAAGAAAGTAAATAATTTATCAGTTCTTTTTAAATACAAGTAGTCATGAACAAGATAGTGAATAATTTATTAGTTATATTTAAATACAAGTAGTCCTGAACAAGATAGTAAATAATTTATCAGTTCTTTTTAAATACAAGTAGTCCTGAACAAGATAGTAAATAATTTATCAGTTCTATTTAAATACAAGTAGTCCTGAACAAGAAAAAAAATAATTTATCAGTTCTTTTTAAATACAAGTAGTCCTGAACAAGAAAGTAAATAATTTATCAGTTCTTTTTAAATACAAGTAGTCCTGAACAAGAAAGTAGATACAGTAATCATGCATGTGTTTCAACGTTACAACATACACATACAGGATTTGCAAATTGCACAATTTCAATCACCCACTTTCAGAGCCCTACAAAAAACGCATATTGGTCCGTGGAAGGCCTCAGTGGAAGGTTTCCCTGTCTTTTTATTGCATATAGGGGCGCCTTGCTCACTCTCACACACTCGACACGAGTGCTTCGAAAAGCAATTAACTAGAATTTATGTGGTTGCGGCCACGATACGTGGGGAGGGAGGGTTCTGTACAGGCTGAAATGATTCACTACAATCTGTCAGCAATGTTTACAGATGAAATCAATGCGTTCCATTAAATCAATACTGTCTTTGAAGTGAATTTCACTGTAGCTCCAACATCAGCGACCCCACATCCATATTATCAACACCGTCATCATCATCATCATCATCATCATCATCATCATCATCATCATCATCATCATCATCATCATCATCATCATCTCATCATCATCATCATCATAATCATCATCATCATCATCATCATCATCATCATCATCATCATCATCATCATCATCATCATCATCATCATCATCGTCGTCATCATCATCATCATCATCATCATCATCATCATCATCATCATCATCATCATCATCATCATCATCATCATCATCATAATCATCATCATCACCATCATCATCATCATCATCACCATCATCAACATCATCATCGTCATCATCGTCATCATCATCATCATCATCATCATCGTCATCATCATCATCAACAACAACAACAACACCATCATCATCGTCGTCATCATCATCATCATCATCATCATCATCATCATCATCATCATCATCATCATCATCATCATCATCATCATTATTATTATTATTATCATCATCATCATCATCATATCATCATCATCATCATCATCATCATCATTATCATCATCATCATCGTCATCATCGTCATCATCATCATCCGTAAGCAGTAGTGGGACGGTTCTGTTGGCCCACACGACTCAATTAATTGCCAAAAAAAAATTGAGAGCCGAAAACAAGCAAGCGCCTGCTTCCTGTTAAAAACGACTCCAACATTGCACTGATTTATTTCAACCTGAAATTGGAACAATAGTTCCTGGATTGAACGAGCTTATTGCAGTCATGAGGCATGAGCGCTGTGATTTAGATTTTGGGAGCTTAGTACTGTACTTTCAGTTTTTCAATGAATGTTTTATTTGTCCAAGTATCCAGTTAAAACTTGACATACTCGTAATTCAATATAGGTGAGATTGTTATGATAAATCGACGGTTAATGGCATGAAAAACTGGAGAGAATGCTTTCCATTGACTAACGAGTTGTTAGCAGCGATTGAATGTTGTATGTAATTATATTGTGATTTGGGTTTTATGTAATAATATTGAGAAGAAATCAATCAATCGAATCATTTTTATCAATAAAATTTACAAGTACATTGAATTATAGACAATTCACATATTTATAAAAAAAGAAACACTTCAGAAGAACAAATCAATATAGGCAATGCGCATGTCACACAGAGTCACTACTGAACAACATGTCAGAGGCCTGAAATTGATCAGTTGCGATCTGAAAACTCTGACACCAGACCTGAGCCAGCCAGGTAACTTGATATTATTATTATACCACTGAACAACTTCCTGGAAAAAGTACAAAGATAATCCCTAGATAATCCTTCACATAAGCTTTAAAATTTTTCCATCTATCATGGATTTAAAATGACTGGGCAACATGTTGAAAAATTTATCTCGCATATGAATTGTCTCCCTCTTAAATAATTCCAAATTATGCATTTGTACAATTCTCCCTGATCACCTATTATATGGATGTGATTTTTTACTGCTCTGTTCAAAATCAGTAGATATACTGGAGTACATTATAACATCATAAATGTGTTACTCTTATATGGTCAATATGTCTAGTTGAGAGAAATATTGTTTAACAGAATCACTACTTTTCATTTTCATGATTATCCTTAGTGCTATTATTCGTTGAATTATTATATGGTAAGTCAATAAGCTTTCTTCTTGATGTGCAATCATAGATACATAGACCATTCGCTTATTTAGAATCTATCAATGCGTCGTAAATAGCTGTTAAAGCATTGAGGCACCATACATTGGTCATTCGCCTGAGAGCTTTCGGGCCCGGGGATATTTTTTTACCACATGACATGATCGTTCCATGACAAATGATGATTCTCTTTCCAAAGATGGAAAGTCATTTATCAATCCAGAGTATTCTGCTCTGAAAAACTTCATCAAATAATTGCATGTTTGTTTGTATGCGAAAGTTTTCTCTCGTTTGACAATTTCTTCTTATTGTCTGTCTACGTCTACGTTAAAATGTCATAAACCATCTCTTATTCCTTGTAAACTATAACCAGAGCCTAAAACTATTCATCGACGTCGTTCACAAGTTTTTATGTGACAAGGATCGAATAACAACTCTTTCTATCTCCCTTTAATCTCCGCTCGTCAACCAAATGCCACAATGTATGAAAACACCCAGTTAGCAGCCCACACTCATACCGCTCAAAACTCACACTCCCACTCTGTCTCACTCTCACCTCTCTCTCTCTTTCTCTCTCTCTCTCTCAATCACTCTCTCTCTCTCTCTCACTCTCTCTCTCTCTCTCTATCTCTCTCTCTCTAACACATACCTTCTTTCTCAGTTGCCGAGCGTCAAAATAAACTGTTCAAGAAAGGAAGTGGAGCTCAAATAATATACTCGAGCGAGTGTGTTAGCTCTGAACGACAAGGCAAATGAGGCGTTTCGTGTTGGCTGCTGCAGCCGATTTATTGGCCAGACTGATGCTTCAGCCTCCAACAAAAGGGACACACCTATTGTGAGATTCTCTTCAAACTGTCAGGATTTCTTTCCCTCTTGAATAGCATTAAATACTCTCATTCAAATTCAACCAATGTTGACAGTACGAGATATCGCTATACGTTCAAAAGATGAGATTCAGATGGAAATTAGTGAGAAATTGCATTTGATTTACAGCATTTGATTTGGATTTTCGTTCAATAATAAGATGAGATTCACTTTAAATTATCAGCATTCCTTAGAAATGACATCATCGTTCCCTAATCAACCAATGCTGACATTTACTAAGTACATCTATATATTATATAATAAGCGAAATGGCACTCACTGACTGACCGACTGACTGACTGACTGACTGACTGACTGACTGACTCACTCACTCGCAGAACTAAAAATCTACCGGACCAAAACTGTTCAAATTTGGTAGGTATGTTCAGTTGGCCCTTTAGAGGCGCACTAAGAAATCTTTTGGCAATATTTTAACTCTAAGGGTTGTTTTAAGGGTTTAAAGTTCGTCATTTAGCATGTATATTCTTCTTCTCCCAATCTCTTAATCATAATTGAAATTTCCATATGATATGTTACTATAGAACTATAATCTAGATAGAGTACCTCTTCGAAACAGTGTTAACTGGCAACTAAATTAATAATTTTGTCAGGTTGGCATTAAGTTGAGTTGACTTTGTTAGGTTGGCACCAAGTTGAAGATTTAAATTCATTTATCGCGGAAAAATTGATTGGGCACTGCTACTCCAATCCTGGGAATATTATATTACTAGCCGTCAGGCTCGCTTCGCTCGCCATATCCGTTTAGCCAGACGTAGTCTGGCCCCCGACTGGATTGTCCTAACATATGATAAAAATGCTCAAATGAAAAATGCAGACGAGCGAAGCGAGCCTGCTGATTTCATTCTTGGACGATCCAGTCGGGGGTCCAGGGGCGGAGCCCCCTGGCTAAACGGTACAAAATTTCACATATTACTTCTTAAGATTTGAATAGTATTTGCAACAAATATAGATTTTCATCATTTTTTCATGGTTATTACAAGTTTCGACTCTTTGTTTGGCTTTTACATAA